>NC_059106.1:56938054-57200554 GCF_020740685.1 Jaculus jaculus | reverse complement strand
CAGCGATTCTCCTGCTTCTGTCTCCTGTGCTGAGATTAAAGGTGTGCACCACCACACGTGGCTTACACCTCTTTAAAGTTTATTTGCAAGGAGAGAGACAGAGGGGGCAGGGAGAAAATGAGTATGGGGGCACCAGGACCTCCAGCCACTGAAATCAAACTGCAAAGGAATGTGTCACACTGTGCATCTGGCTTGATGTGGGTACTGGGGAACCTTAGGTTTTAACGGCAAGCACCTTAACTGCTGAGCCATCTCTCCAGCCCTATTTTACACTTTTATGCTAATATACAAGGCTTTCTGTTTCATTTTTACTAATTTATTTACTAGAGAAAGAGAGGGAGAGAGAGAGAATGGGAGCGACAGAGCCTCTAACCACTGCAAAAGAAGCCATCGTGTGTATCTGACTTATGTGGGACCTAGAGAATCAAACCTGGGTCCTTAGGCTTCACAGGCAAGCGCCATCTCTCCAGCCCTTTTCTGATTTTTATTTATTTATTAGAGATGGCTTTCTGTTTCAATGAGAACACACTAAAATATTTGAGGTTTTGTCTTCTGAAAACCAGGAGAAACTATATATAGGACTATATATGAGCACAGGGGACAACAGAGCACCCTAGGACTATATTGTGTTAGTTTTCCAATACTTGACTCTAGCGAGACAGAAGTGGATTGTTCAAAGTTTGAAGTCAGCCTGGTTCACAGCAAAACCCCACCCAAAAAAATCAGTGCAAGGTCATCCCCAGTTAGAGGATACACTGTCTCAAAAATCTCCAAATGACCAAGGAGCTTGCCTAGCATTCATAAGGCCCTAGGTTTGATCCCTAGCATCCACAAACCAGGTGTGGTGGTGCACACGCCAGTAATCCCAGCCCTGTGGAAGTAAAGGCAGAAAAGCAAGGCTATATTTGGCTATAAGAGCTCCAGGACAGCCTGACATATAAGACCTAGTTTCAAAGCAAAGACAAAAACAAACAAACAAACAAAAAAAAACCAACAACATGGTTGGAGAGATGGCTTAGTGGGTAAGGGGCTTACCAGCAAAGCCAAAAGACCAAGGTTTGACTCCCCTGAACCCATGTAAGGCAGATGCACAAGGTGGCACATGCATCTGGAATTCATTTACAGTGGCTAAAGGCCCTGGCCCACTCATTCTTTCTATCAGACTCTCTCTCAAAGAAATAAAATAACTTTAGGATAAATAAATAAATAACAAAAGTGAAAATACAAAAACAACAAAACCACAAATACAAAGAGGTGTGGTGGCACATGCTTTTAATCCCATCACTCTGAATAATAATAAGGGCTACAGAATAAGTTCCAGATATAGCCTGGGCTAGAGTGAGACTATGCTTTAAATACAAAACAATGGCTTAGCAATTAAGGCATCTGCCTGCAAAGCCAAAGGAACTGGGTTCAATTCCCCAGGACCCAAAATAGCCAGATGCACAAGCTGGCGCATACGTCTGGAATAGTTTGCTGTGGCTGAAGACCTTGGTGCACCCATTCTCTCACTCTCAAATATATAAAAATATTGGGCTGGAGAAGACAGCTTAGTGGTTAAGTCATTTGCTTGCAAAGCCAAAGAACGCAGGTTCGATTCCCCAGGACTCACGTAAGGGCCATGCACAAGGAGGCACATGTGTCTGAAGTTTGTTTGCAGCGGCTGGAGGCCCTGGCGTGCCCATTCTCTCTCAAATAAATAACATTAAAAATAAATAAGATACAAAACAAGGGCCTGGAGAGATGGCTCAGTGCTTAGGATGCTTGCCTGCAAAGTCTAAACAAAACAAAAACAACAAAAGCTCCAATACTAGGTGTATCATATAATGCACTCCTGTGCACTCAGGGAAAGTGGCATAAGAATCAGTTCAAAGGGCTGGAGAGATGGCTCAGCAGTTAAGACATTTGTCTGCAAAACCTAAAGACCAGGGTTCTATTCCCCAGCACACACATAAAGCAAGATGCACAAAGTAGCGCATGCATCTGCAATTCATCTGTAGTGGCTAGAGGTCCTAGTCTGCCCATTCTATCTATGCTTGCAAATAAATAACATACTTAAAAAAAAAATCAGTGCAAGGCCATCCCCAGTTAGAGGATACACTGTCTCAAAAATCTCCAAATCCATGCTGGGCCTGGTAGCGCATGCCTTTAATCCCAGCACTCGGGAGGCAGATGTAGGAAGATCGCCTTAAGTTCAAGGCCACCCTGAGACTCCATAGTGAATTCCAGGTCAGCCTGGGCTAGAGTGAGACCCTACCTTGGAAAAAAAAAAAAAATCTCCAAATCCCAGCGCTTGGGAGGCAGAGGTAAGAGGATCACTCTTTGAGGCCACCCCGAGACTACACAGTGAATACCACGTCAGCCCGGGCTAGAGTGAGACCCTACCTAGGAAAAACAAAACAAAAAACAAAAAAGCCCAAACCACCACAACAAAAAACAAAACAGGCCAGGGTGTGGACTACACAGTAAATTCCAATGCAGCCTGGGCTAGAGTGAGCCCTGACCCCAAGACAAAAATGATGTACACATAGAGCTGGGAGCGGTGGCAACACCTTTAATCACAGTACTTGGGAGGCAGAGGTGAGAGGATCACCAAGAGTTCGAGGACAGCTGGGACTACAGAATATCAGGTCAACCTGGGCTAGTGAGGGTATGGGGACGGGGAAGTAAAAAATAAACTGATGTACACCAAGGATCTGACATGTGGAAATTGTTCAGTTAATTCAAGGTACCATTTCTACCTTAACTGAAATACTGTTTATCATCTGCTCCAAATTTCTTTAACTCAGTTTAAATCCAGCAAACTCCTACACTGAGCCAGGCACCCAGCACTTGGGAGGCTGGGGCAGTAGGATTACTATATATTTGAGGCCAGTCTGGGGTACTCAAACTAAGACCCTGTCTCTCCTAGCCAGGCGTGGCAGCTCAAGCCTTTAGCCCCAGCACTCAGGAGGCAGAGGTAGGAGGACTGCCTGAGTTCGGGGCCACCCTGGGAATAAAGAGTGAATTCCAGGTCAGCCTGGGCTAAAGTTAAAACCCTACCTTGAAAAACCAAAGAGCCTCTCCTGCTCCAACCACTATTTCTGCACTTAAGGAATTGTAGGCAATTTCTTTTTTTTTTGTTGTTTTTTTTTTTGTTTGTTTTTTTGAGGTAGGGTCTCACTCTAGCCCAGGCTAACCTGGAATTCACTATGTAGTCTCAGGGTGGCCTCGAACTCACAGTGATCCTCCTACCTCTGCCTCCCAAGTGCTGGGATTAAAGGTGTGCGCCACCACGCCCGGCTTGTAGGCAGTTTCTTTAAAAAGCTGGACGCTCCAAGATTCTTGACCTCCACACCCCCCCACTTTGTTTTCAAGGTAGGGTCTTGCTCTAGCCCAGGCTGACCTGGAATTCAGTATGTAGTTTCAGGGTGGCCCCAAACTCATGACTATCCTTTTACCTCTGCCCCATGCTGCTGGGATTAAAGAAAGGAGTGCACCACCACGCCTGGCTAGAGGCCATTTTACAGAAAGCAAACTTCACCCGAAAGCTTACATACTGTCACATATTGCTTTTATTCAATCTCCTTTCCATTGGAAATAAAGGGCCAATGTGAAAGCAGACTTTTAATTGTTTCAAAATGTTACATTTTCCCACTGGAAATAATGAGTACTACAAAATTGCAAAGAGGACACAGCTCATGAGCAGTGTGAAAATTTGACAAGCTTGGACCGGGTGTCACATGCCTTTAATCCCAGCACTGGGGAGGCAGAGGTAAGAGAGGATTGCCTGGACTAGAAAGAGACACTACTTCAAAAACCAAAAATAGGGCTGGAGAGATGGCTTAGCGGTTAAGGTGCTTGCCTGCAAAGCCTAAGGACCCAGGTTCGACTTCCCAGAACCCACATAACCCAGATGCACAAGGTGACAAACTTTTGCCTGGCCAGAGGCCCTGGTGCACACAAGCTCTCTAACAAAAATAAAAAAGTTTGGCACGCTCATTTGAAACTATCATTCCATCGTAAGTAACAAACCAATTGTTTGCATAACCATGAACAAGTATCTACCCAAGTGTTTTAGGTCAAATGTTTAAAATCATATTGCAAATGTCTAGTTTTGAGCATCAAGGGTTTTTTTTTTTTGGGCGGGGGATGGGGGGAGTTGCCAGGCAAGCTCTCTACCCGATTTGTTCATTACAGTGTATACACATGGTGAAATGCCAAACTTTATCCCATAAACATGTATAAATTACTTTGTCAACTATGAAATGTAAGGATCCGGGAAAAAAAAAGTCAATGAAATTTACCTGACAGGGATGTTGTAAATATCAGAAATACCTTCCTCATGCTAGACAAACTCTCTACCCACTGAGCTCCATCACCAACCACGCCATCTCTTTACTTAAAAGCCCAGGCCCTTCCCTTCGAATTTTTCTCCTAAAAACACGTAGAAAGTTGTAAATTACACGCCCCATGGAGGGTGTAAAATTAACCTGTATTTGCAGTAAGTTGCAATTCGGGCTCTGACCAACTACAGTGTCTAGAATAGCTCTATTCTGCACTGAACCAATTTTGCAGATCCTAAAAAGTCATCCTAGCTACAAGTGTCCCATTCCCACCCATGTAGATCTCGAACCTGGAAGCGAATTTCCTACCTGAGTGGAAAAACGGGTTCTTACACACGAGCCTAATAAATGACAAAAGTCTGGGCCCTGAGGACCAACTACAGCAAGATACCTCCCTTTTCCTGCAGAGGGGTCCGACAGAATCACTTCGTCGCCCCCCCCCCACCTCGGCTTCCTAGAGTAACCCCGAGGGGGGGGGGAAGCGACGAAGGGCGGGAAGGGTTCCCACCGTAACCTGCTCTGTACCGGCGCGCAGACGTTTCGTTGCACCCCCGTGCCGGAACCGAGCCGCCCGCCCGGACGTTCCAAGTCCCCCAGGATCTCTCGGTCCTCCTCCCCGAAGGCCTATCATCAAATCAGGCGGGAGCACCCACGAACTCTGACCCCGCGCCTTCGCCCTGCGGGAGGAGGACGGGACGGAGCTCGCTTTCTCAAAAAATAGATAAATAAATAAAGCAACCTCCAAAGACACCTCTCCCCAGCAAGCTCTCATGGGCCGTACCCCCCAAACCGTATACTCTCCGATCGGCGTCGCCTCGGGCCTTCCCCCCGCCCCAACCCCCGACTAGGGACTTCCTCCTCGGGACTCCTCCAGGCCTCAGGAGCCGGTGGCCGGCAGCAGCGATCGGCCCGCGGGTCCCGCTAGCCCGGCAGCCAGGTTCGGCTCCGGCCCATTCCCGCCGCCATTTTCCGGCCACCGCGTAAGGCTGGGGTTGGTGGGGGGGGGGGGGAGAGACGACGATCCCGGGAGGAGGAGACTTGCGCAGGGGCGCACCGGTCTCCGCCGCAGCGCAGGGGGGAGCGCCCACCCACACCGAAAGGATCCTGACGATCACTGAGGCCCCGCTCCACAGGCCACCGTGTGACGAGGACAGAGTCCCCCTGCCGCCACCCCCGCCATCCTGCCTGACAAACAAGCCCCTCGCCTCCCCCTAAGACACCCGCGCTGCTACTTACGCGGAAGAATCCCGCGTCCATCTTGCTGCCTCGCTCGGAGATCGCTCCCTATCCCAGCGTGCACCGCGCCGCCGCGACGGAGGGCGGGACCCGCGAAGAGCAGCCGAGCGCCGCGACGCTCCGCGCGCCGCTTCGCTCCCCGCCCACTCTCCTGCCGACACGAGGCCGCGCCTGCTCAATAAATGAGGAGCCCTCTGCGCGTGCGCAAACGGGAAGGCGGGCTTATACCCTCCCT
Source organism: Jaculus jaculus (assembly GCF_020740685.1). Lineage (NCBI taxonomy): Eukaryota > Metazoa > Chordata > Mammalia > Rodentia > Dipodidae > Jaculus > Jaculus jaculus. The sequence continues at coordinate 57,194,758 of NC_059106.1, read as the reverse complement.
CAGCCAATGGAAAAGGCGAATTGGGCGTGGAAAACCAATGGAAGTAGGCAGGAGAGTCTTCCGCTCGCCCCCGCCCCCAGCCCACCCGGCAAATCCTTTTGTGGCGCGTGACCAGTGTGGTTTCCGCGCAACTCGGTATGGTCCGTCCTTGGACCCGTAGTTGGAGAGGTCTTTCGCTCTGAGGAGCTCCGTGGAGGCCTCCGAGAGAAAGGCTGTTACCTCGGAGTGACGCCGAGGAGGCGGCCTCCCCTTGTCATTGTGAAAATTGAGACCGTGGGTTGCAGGAGGTTGACAGTTAGTTGTCGGGTTGGCGCTGAAGCAGTGGAGCTGTGCAGTACGAATAAAGTCTGCACGCCAACTCAGGATGCGCTCGGCATATGGAATAGGCTAAATGGCCGTAACACGAGTTTCGGTTTCTTCTGTTCAAAGAGATGGAAGCTGAAGAGGCCCAAGGCTGGGGACGGCCGGGCTCGGTGTTTTTTTTTTTACCTAGCCTTTCTCTCCCTTGCTTCTCAGAAAAAGCCCTCTGTGGCCATCTTGTCCAATCTCCCCCTTCCATGCAACCCCCCCCCAAGACCCCGTCCTGCTTTTTCTTTCCAGCCCTAGTCCCCCTGCAAGTGGGTGTTTTGCCCTCATCACAGCTTCAGGTGCCATCTGTGTGCCGACAACACCCTCCTGTCCTCAAGCCCAGACCCCTCTCCTAGGCTCCAAGCTGCAGGGCCAAGCTTCCCCCTTGGATGGCCATAGCTCTCCTGTTTAAGATTGGCCTTGATGTTGGACTCTTTGCAACCACGAAACCCACGCGCTAAATAAGGAGGCTCAAGGCCACCTCTTTGGCTCTAGTTCCTGCACTAGACTCCTGATCTCTGCGCTCCTGGCCTTGTCACTCAGTATCCATTCTGAGTGACAGGCAGAGTAAGCCTATTACATTCATTTGCTGGAATGTCCCCAGGGGTCCAGGTTTCTCCAAAAGCCAAGGCCCCCACTCCTTTGACCCCTGGTACCCTAGCGCTGCTCGCTGCCTCGATTTCCTAAGCTTGCTCCTGCGAGGCCTTTGCCCTGCTGGTAACTTTTGCCAAGAATGCTCCACCTCCCGAATATCCAGCCAACCTTCAAGTTTTACTCACCTGTCCCTTAGGGAAGTCCTCCTGACCGCCCTGTGCAAGAGGGGCATACACCCTGCACATCCTGATGTCTCTTACTCTACCTCCCCTATAGTTGTTCTTTTAATTTGTTTTTTCTTTATTTATTTAGTTAGTTGTTTTTTTTTTTTTTTTGAGAAAAGAGGCAGAGAGAGAGATTGAGAGAGAGAGAATGAGCGAGAGAGAGATATTTGGGCATGGCTCAATACTAGAACTGTTGTCTAGTATTCATATGCTCTACCTTCATTTCCTTGTCTCAGACAATAAAAAAAAATAGTTGGGCATGGTTAAGGTGTTTGCTGGAAAACCCTAACGATCTGAGTTTAATTCCTCAGTACCCACGTAAAGCCAGAGGTACAAAAATGACACTTGTATCTGGAGTTCGATTGCAGCGGCTAGAGGCCCTGGCACACCTGTTCTCTCTCTTTCTTTGCAAATAAATAAAATCATAGGTATAGTAAATAAATAAATGAAGGAATAGAAAATAAAATACTAACATCTTGCTAACCTGGCAATATCTAGCTCTCTTGGCCTCTTTGATTATTTTCTGAATCCTTGCACCAACCTATTAACCATTCTCCCTGCCTTCAGGGTTGATGTCTAAATCTATATCAAAAGTAATTTTCAGCCGGGTGTGGTGGTGCACGCCTTTAATCCCAGCACTTGGGAGGCAGAGGTAGGAGGATCACTGTGAGTTAGGGGCCAGCCTAAGACTACATAGTGAATTCCAGGTCAGCCTGGGCTAGAGTGAGACCCTACCTTGAAAAACCAAAAATAAAAAAAAAAAAAAGTAATTTTCTAAGATAACTATCTTGATCCTGTCACTCCTAAATTTAAAACCCTTCAGTGGCTCTCTACTGTCCTCCACACAAAGCCCAAAAGCCCTTTGTAAATAGGTTACTGCTTATTTCTTCATATTTAGTACATGAGCCAGTCCTCCTCCTTAGCCCCCTGCTTTTTCTTGCAGTGTTGAGGGTAAAACCCAGAGCCTTGCAATGCGAAGCAAGCCTCCTGCCACTGAGCCACACACTCCTCCATGCCTCCCTTTTTAAGCTGTAGTTACACTGAACTCAGACACTTGTGTGATTAGAAACAGGTTAAGCTTGAAATGGCAGTTTCTTTGCCTATACATCAATAAACCCACAGTGACTTAGAAGTGACTCAAATGTCACCTCTTCAAATAAACCTTTTCTTTCTCTCATTTTTCTGTTTTTTTTTCTTAAAATTTTAATATTTTATTTATTTGAGAGAAAAAGAGAGAGGAATAGACAGATAGACAGAGATAACAGGCTTGCCAGGGCCTCCAGCCCCTGCAGACAAACTCCAAACCCATGTGCCACCTTGTGCAGCTGGCTTAAATGGGTACTGGGGAATTGAACCTGGGTCCTTAGGTTTCTCAGGCAAGCACCTTAAGCGCTAATCCATCTCTCTAGCCCTATTTTATTTTTGAGCATGCTCAATAAACTGGCCTTTTTTATGCAAGAGAGCAAGAGAAAGAGAGAGAGAATTGGCATACCAGGGCCTCTAGATGCCGTAATCCAACTCTGGATGCATATGTGTGACCTTGTGCATATGTGGAAACTTGCGCACTTGCATCACCTACGTGTCTGGCTTATGTAGGCTCTAAAGAGTCAAACATGAGTCCTTAGGCTTTGCAGGCAAGTGCCTTAAACACTAAGCCATCTCTCCAGCCCCTCTAGCTCTATTTTTTATTATTTTATTTTTCTAGGTAAGGTCTCACTCTAGCCCAAACTGACGTGGACTTCACTATGTAGCCTCAGGCTGGCCTCAAACTCACAGTAATTCTCCTACCTTGACTTCCTGAATGCTGAGATTAAAGGTATGCACCACCATGCCTGGCCTTTTGTTGTTGTTTTTTCAAGGCAAGGTCTTACTCTAGCTCAGGCTGACCCGGAATTCACTTCGCTGGCCTCAAACTCACAGTAATCCTCCTACCTCCGCCTCCCAGTGCTGAGATTAAAGGCATGTGCCACCATGCCTGGCTTTTTTTTTTTTTTTTTTTTTTTTTTTGGTTTTTCCAGGCAGGGTTCACTCTAGCTCAGGCTGACCTGGAATTCACTATGTAGTCTCAGGGTGGCCTCGAACGCGTGGCAATCCTCCTACCTCAACTTCCTGAGAGCTGGGATTAAAGTCATGCGCCCCCATGCTCAGCTTCAGAGGTCTTGGGAGAGGTTCCTACCTTCTACACCACTAGAGTCCCTCAGGAGTTTGTACATATTTTATCCCCATGGTCAGAAACAGCTGTGGTTTCCTTGCAGCAGTTTTTTTGCTCTTCCCACCTTTTGTTGTTGTTTTGAGGCGTGGTCTCATGCAGCTCAGGCAAGCTAAAACTTGCTATGTAGCCAGCAATAGTGTTGAATTCCTAACCCAGTTCCCAAAGTGCTGGGATTATAAGTGTGGACCACCATGCCTGGCAATTTGTTTTTCAGGGTATAGAACCAGGGATTGCTAGGCAAGTGCTCTACCACTAAACTATAATCCCTCCCCCCATTATCTCCCTTTTTTATGCTTAACCCTTTAAGTGGTCAATTTTTTTGAGCTTTTAAAATTTTATTTATTACTTATTTGAGAGGGAGAGAGAATGGGCACACCAGGGTTTCCAGCCACTGCAAACGAACTCCAGACACATGCACCACCATTTGCAACCAGTTTTACATGGGTACTAGGGAATTGAAACTTTGTCCTTAGGCTTTGCAAGCAAGTGTCTTAACCACTAAGCCATCTCTCCAGCCCCTTTGAACGTTTTTTTTTTTAGCATCTTAATCTAGCCAAAGTTGGTCTGGAACTCACTGTATAGCCCAGCCTGGCCTGGAACTCATGGTGATCCTTCTACCTCCTAAGTGTTGGATTAAAGGCATGAATCAGTGGGGAATGGTGGTGCACGTCTTTAATCCCAGCACTCAGGAGGCAAAGGTAGGAGGATTGCCATGAGTTCAAGGCCACCCTGAGACTACATAGTGAATTCCAGGTCAGCCTGGGTTAAAGTGAGACCCTACCTCAGAAAACAAAACAAACAAACAAACAAAAATCATGCCAGGCGTGGTGGTGCATGCCTTTAATCCCAGCACTCAGGAGGCAGAGGTAGGGGGATCATCAAAAGTTTGAGGCCACCCTGAGACTACATAGTAAATTCCAGGTCAGCCTGGGCCAGAGTGAGACCCTACCTCGAAAAACCAAAAAAAAAAAAAAAAATCAACCCTCTCAAAACAAACTTAATATTATGCCGAAGTTGCATATTCTCATTATAGAACAATCTTTTATTTATTAATTATTTATTTATTTGAGAGACAGGCATATATAGAGAGCGACTAGATGCACCAGGGCCTGCCTCTAGCCACTACAAATGAACTCCAGACGAATGCGCCGCCATGTACATCTGGCTTACATGGGTACTGGTACCTCCCCCCCCCTTTTTTTCTGAGCAGGGAAGAACAATCTTTTGAGATATAAATATAGCTGGTATGGTAGCTAAACACCTTTAATCCAGAGGCTGAGGGTGGGAGGATTGTTTTGAGTTCAGGCTGTCCTGGGGCTCGAGGAAGTTCCAGGTCAGTATGGGTTAGAGTGAGGCCCTACCTCCAACCAACCAACCAACCAACAAAAAGAAATACAGTAGCTTTATCCAGAAAGTATGATTGCCAGGTGTGGTGGTGCATGCCTTTAATCTAAGCACTCTCTCAGGAGAAAGAGATAGGAGGATTATTCTTTGAGGCAAACTTGACGCTACATAGTGAATTCCAGGCCAGTGTGGGCTAGAGTGAGACCCTACTTTGAAAAACCAAAAATAAATAAATAAAAATTAAAAATAGTGCTGGAGAGATGGCTTAGCAGTTAAAACACTTGCCTGAGAAGCCTAAGGACCCAGGTTCGATTCCCTAGGACCCATGTAAACCAGCTGCACAAGGTGGCTCATGCATCTAGAGTTTGTTTGCAGTGGCTGGAGGCCCTGGTGTGCCTATTCTCTCTCTAATAAATTTAAATAAATTAACTAATAAAAATTTAAAAGTAGAATTAAAAATAACAACAACAAAAAAATCTAGAAATCATAGCATGACAGCTTTTTGTTGTTGTTTGAGGTAGGGTTTCACTCTAGCCCAGGCCGACCTGGAACTTACTATGTATTCTCAGAGTGGCCTATCTCTCATGGTGATCCTCCTACCTCTGCCTCCCAAGTGCTTTTTTGTTTGTTTAGTATGGCAGATTTATGTATTAACAATAAGAACACACAAAACAAACTAAGGTTTCATTTTGAGTTATTGTTAAGAAAAAAAAAAACCCAAAGTATGAACATTTAACAATAAATATGTTATTTGTCATTCACAAATTCTGCAAAAAAGAGTTTATTCATGAGGTGGCCAAGCATATGGAGACAAGGGATTGTCTTCAATGTCTATCCAAAGACAGGGATTTAGGGATATTTGTAGGACAATGAAGCAAGATGTCTTAGGTGTGGGGAAAAGTGGTTAGAGAATTTATTCTTTCTCTCTTTCTTTTTTTGTTTTTCACAGTAAGGTCTATCTGTGGTCCAGGCTGACCTGGAATTCACTATGTAGTCTCAGGCTGTCCTCAAATTCATAGTGATCCTCCTACTTCTGCCTTCCAAGTGCTGGGATTAGTGTGCACCACCACACCCAATTTATTCAGGCTTTCTTGGATAATGTATAACTGCAATTGTATTAATATAAAGTGTTGTTTTTTTGTTGTTTTTTTTTTTTTGCAAGGGCGTGGTGGGGCAGTGTCTTACTATAGTGTAGGCAGGCTCACCTGGAATTCTCTCTGTAACCCAAGCTAACCTTGAACTCATGGCAATCTTCCTACCCCAGCCTCCTGAGTGCTGGGATTAAAGGCATGATCCAACAAGCCTGGCTCTATTACTTTAAGTTTATTTACTTTTTTTTTTTTTCTTTTTGAGGCAGGTCTCAATCTATAACCTAGAACTCATGGAGATTCTTTTATCTCAGTCTCCTTGAATGCTGAGATGAACGATGTGAACCATCACACCTGTTGTTACAAATTCAGTGTTAGAGTGCTTGCCAGGTATGCATGAGGCTCTGGGTTCAATTTCCATAAATGGGGACTTTAAAAAAAATTATTTATTTATTTGACAGAGAAAGAGGGAGGGAGGGAGAGAGAGAGAATGGGCGCGCCAGGCCTCCAGCTACTGCAAACGAACTCCAGACGTGTATGCCCCCTTGTGCATCTGGCTAATGTGGGCCCTGGGGAATAGAACCTAGGTCCATTGGCTTTGCAGGCAAACACCTTAACCTCTAAGCCATCCCTCCAGCCCCAAGGGAAACTTTTTTTAATGGTCAAGTTGCTTACAATGGTGACATTTAAACAAGAATAATGGAGTCACATAGGGATGAAGAGATGGCTTAGCGGCTAAGGTGTTTGCCTGCAAAGCCAAAGGACCTTGGTTTGATTCTCCAGGACCCACGTAAGTCAGGTGCACAAGGGATGCATGCATCTAGAGATTGTTTGCAGTGGCTGGAGGCGCTGGTGCACCCATTCTCTCTGTCCCTTTCTCTGTCCCTTTCTCTGACTCTTTCTCTCTCTCTCAAATAAATATGTAAAAATAAAGTTAAAAAAAAAGAATAATAGAGTCACAACAGGAGAATGTGTTAGGAGAATGTCTTAACCATCACTGTTCTGCACGTCATTTATGTTAAAAGATGTTTCATGCTTCCTGAAGGCCTTTTCCATATTTATTCCATTATCAAAGATAATCACACCACACTTTTCTTTTTACTGTCCTTCCATTCAATAAGTAATCAGATTCACTGAGAGTGACTATATGAAGGCAAGAAATCTCTTAGCAATAAACAAAAATGTCCCAGGCATAATGGCGCACACCTTTAATCCCAGCACTTGGGAGGCAGAGGTAGGAGGATTGCCTTGAGTGTGAGGCCACCCTGAGACAACATAGTGAATTCTAGGTCACCCTGGGTTAGAGTGAGACCCTGCCTCAAAACCACCCCCCCCCAAAATAAACAAAAATGAAACTTTAGGGCTGGATTGATAGCTTAATGGTTAAGGAACTTACCTGCAAAGCTTAAGAACCCAACATTGATGCCCTAGGACCCATGCAAGCCAGATGCACAGGGTGGTGCATGCATTTGGAGTTCATTTTCATTAGCTAAAAGCCCTGGTGTGGCCATTCTTTCTCTCTATCAGCCTCTCTGTCTACCTCAAATAAATAAATTGCCAGGTGTGATGGTGCATGTCTTTAATCCTAGCAGTTGGGAGCAGAGGTAGGAGGATCAGCATGAGTTTGAGGGCCCCCTAAGACTACATAGTGAATTCTAGGTCAGCCTGGGCTACAGTGAGACCCTACCTTGAACTCCCCTAATGAATAAATAAATATTATTTTTAAAAAATGAAACCTTTGCTTTTATCATTAATACATAAATCTGTCATATTATAAGATTTCTAGCTTTTCTTTATTTTGTTATTTTCAAGGTAGGGTCTCACTCTTGTCCAGGCTAACTAGGAATTCACTGTGTAGTCTCAGGGTTGGCCATGAACTCACAGTGATTCTCTAACTTCTGTTTCGTAAGTGCTGGGATTAAGGGCATGTGCCATCATACCAGATTACCAAGTGAATGGGTGTGCCAGAGTGTCTAGCTGCTGCAAACAGACTCCAGATGCATGCACCACCTTGTGCATCTGGCTTTACATGGGTATTGGAGAATCTAACCATGGGTGTGGAGAACCATGGGGATGGGGTACTGGGAAAACCCAGATTGTTAGGCTTTGCAGGCAAGTACCTTAACTGCCAAGCCATCTCTCCAGCCCTGTAGTTGTTAATTTTTTAAAAAAAATTTATTTGCAAGGAGAGAGAAAGAGAGAATGGGCACACCAGAGCCTTTTGCCACTGCAAGCAAACTCCAACTGCATGCACCATTTTATGCATGGGTAATGGGGAACCAAACCTAAGCCGTCCATCAGGCTTTGCAAATAAGAGTCTTTAACTGCTGAGTCGTCTCTCCAGCCCTCTAGTTGCTTTGCATATATAAAAACAAGCCAGGCATCAAGAGGTTTTGAGTATCAGGCAAGCTTAGGATATGTAGTGAGACTTTGTCTCAAGTGACCAAACAACTAACCAACAATAACAAGGAAAAGCTGGGTGTGGTGGCATACTCCTTTAATCCCAGCATTTGAGAGGCTGAGGTAGGAGGACCTCTGAGAGTTCAAGGCCAGTTTGGGGCTACAGAGTGAGTTCCAGGTCAGCTTGGACTAAAATGAGAGCTTACCTTCAAATCCAACTCTACTCAAAACACAAGAGCTTACAGGGCTTGGAGAGTGGCTCAGCTGTTAAAATACTTGCTTGCAAAGCCTGCCAGTCCAGGTCAACCAGCCACCCACCCACATAAAGCCAGGCAGGTGTTACTTTGCAGGAGTGAGGTCCTGCTATTCACACACATGCATGCAAGTAAATAAATAGTTTTTTTTTTTTTTTGAGGCAGGGTCTCCCTCAGGCCAGTAAATAGTATTTTTTATACTTTTTTTGTTTATTCTTATTTATTTGAGTGCGACAGAGAGAGAAAGAGGCAGAAAGAGAGATAGAGAGGAGAGAGAGAGAGAATGGGTGCACCAGGGCCTCCAGCCATTGCAAAAGAACTCCAGACGCGTGCGCCCCCTGGTGCATCTGGCTAACGTGGGTCCTGGGGAATCGAGCCTCGAACCGGGGTTCTTAGGGTTCATAGACAAGCGCTTAACCTGTAAGCCATCTCTCCAGCCCATAAATAGTATTTTTAAAAAGGTATATAAACATCAAGTAGGTATGATGTGGAAATAGCTTTTCTGTATCTTGCTTTGCTAGTATACTAACAATAACATGTCACTAGAGGGCGCTCTAACCTCTCAGTACAAGGAAACACTGGGAATGATCAAAATTGGGTATCTTCCTTAATTGTTCTCAACCTTACTTTTTTTTGAATTCTTAATATTTTTTTTTTTTTCGAGTTAGGGTCTCACTCTAACTCAGGATGATTTGAAATTCACTATGCAATCTCAGGGTGGCCTCAAACTCATGGCAATCCTCTTACCTCTGCCTCCCAAGTGCTGGGATTAAAGACATGCACCACCAAGCCCAGCCCTTAATATGTTATTTTTATTTATTTATTTGAGAGAGAGGAGGAGGGAGAGCTAGAGAGAGAATGGGCACAACGGGGCCTCTAGCCACTGCAAATGAACTCTAGATGCATGCACCACCTTGTGCATCTGGCCTATGTGGTCTGGGGAATCCAACCTTGGTTATTTGGCTTTGCAGCCAAGTGCCTTAACTGCTAAGCTATTTGTCCAGCCCCTAATAAACACTTAAAAAAAAATTTTTTTTTAATCAAGGTAGGGTTTTGCTCTAGCCCAGGCCGTAAAAAAATTTTTTTTTGTTTTTATTTTTTTTGTTTTTTCAAGGTAGGGTATCACTCTAGCCCAGGCTGACCTGGAATTCACTATGTAATCTCAGGGTGGCCTTGAACTCATGGTGATCCTCATACCTCTGCCTCCTAAATGCTGGGATTAAAGACGTGCATCACCATGCTGGGTTGTTTTTGTTTTTCAAAGCAGAGTGTCACTCTAGCCCAGGCTGACCTGGAATTCACTATGTAGTCAGGGTGGCCTTGAACTCATGGTGATTCTCCTACCTCTGCTTCTCAAGTGCTGTGATTTTTAAGGTGTGTGCCACCACACCTGGCCAAAAAAATTATTTTACTTTGTTATTATTATTAACAACATATTTTGTGTAGATACATCATGCAAAAGATTTTTAAAAATATTTTATTTAGAGAGAGAGAGAGAATGAACTCAAGATGTATGTGCCACTTTGTGCATCTGGCTTTACATGGGTATTGGGGAATCAAACCCAGGTCACTGGGCTTTGCAGGGAAGTGCCTTAACCACTGAGCCATCTCTCAAGCCCATTGCCTCACATTTTTTTTTCAAGGTAGGGTCTCGCTGTAGCTCAGGTTGACCTGGAGTTCACTATGGAGTCTCAGGGTGGCCTCAAGCTCACAGAGATCTACCTACCTCTGCCTCCCAAGTGCTGGGATTAAAGGCAGCATGGCTCATACTTTTGTTTATTTCTTTATTTATTTGAGAGCACCAGACAGAGAGAGAACAAGGCAGAGAGAGAGAGAGAGAGAAAGAGGGAGAGGGAGAATGGGTGTGCCAGGGAATTGAGCCTCGAATCAGGGTCCTTAGGCTTCACAGGCACGCGCTTAACCGCTAAGCCATCTCTCCAGCCCCGGCTCATACTTTTAATTCCAACACTAGTAAGGCTGAGGTAGGTGTCTAAGGCTAGCCCGAGCTATGATTGAGTTCCAGGTCAACTTGGGCTTGCCTCAAAAAAAAAAGTAGCTTTGGGACTGGGAAGATGACTGATTAGTTAAAGGTACCTGCTTGCAAAGCCTGCCATGCTAGATTCAATTCCATAGCACCTATGTAAAGCCCGATGCAAAGTGGCACATGCACCTGTGACCCAAATGCATCCATGACAATGGGAAGTGGAGCCAGAAGAATGTGAAAACAGAGTGCATCTGGCTTTATGTAGGTACCAAGGAATTTAACCTGAATCATTAGGCTTTGCAAACCAGCGTTTTAACCTCTGAGCCATCTTTCCAGCTTCCATTTATTTATTTATTTTTTAATTATTAGATTATTATATTTATTGAGGGAAGTACAGAGCCAAGGAAAGGCACTCATGTGGCTAGAGATCCCACGTGGAGGGCCTGGAAAAAAAATCCTGCAGAAAGAAAAGAGAGAAGAAAGTTCAAGGAGCTCCTGCCATATGGGGAGTTGGAGGGGACAAAGAACCCATGTGGAGATTAAGGACTAGGGGGCTGACCCAGGCCCAGCCGAGGGAAACACTCACCCACAGCTGGACGTCCCAAGTGGTCAGTGAGCCTGCTCTCCCCTTGCAAAGGTATTTATAACTTTCTAGTGGTGGACTGTCTTCTGGCTCAGGTGAATCAGAGGGACAGCTGGCTGGTTTGGGCTAGGGACTATCACAGGAAGAGGCTAGCCCTGACACCAAATTTCAGGGGCTGAACTTGATCAAACACACTGTTTAAAACCTATGACAGACCTCCATTCTAGGTGGTGTTGTGGTTTGTGAAAGAACAGGTTGAGGGAAGTAGGCAAGAGATAAGAAGTCAGATTAGGGCTGGAGAGATGGCTTAGTGGTTAAGCGCTTGCCTGTGAAGCCTAAGGACCCCGGTTCGATGCTCAATTCCCCAGGACCCACATTAGCCAGATGCACAAGGAGGCGCACGCGTCTGGAGTTCATCTGCAGTGGCTGGAGGCCCTGGCGCGCCCATTCTCTCTCTCTCTCTCTCTGCCTCTTTCTCTCTCTGTCTGTCACTCTCAAATAAATAAACAAAAAAATAGTAAATAAAAGAGTTATTATTAAAAAAAATGAAGTCAGATTATCTTTGATTTCTAGCAAGTGCAGACTTTCCTGCCTTTTTCTTACTTCCAGGGACTTAGTCACCTTAACTGTACCCCCTTCTCTCATGCAAAGACACTCTAACTGCTGACACAGGGCAGCGGGCAATGGTGTCAGGTCTTGAACTACCTCCAGCTGAATGGGGGTGTAGAAATGTGGCAGTTAGAAAGTCTTTCCCAGAGAGGGGAATTATTCTAAAGGATCCCGAAAGTGTATTAAGGGAGTGCAGGAAGATAGTTTTGGAAGAAAATGTTGGGGAGAAAGAATAAAAGCAAGGAGTTAATGAGAAGTGAGCACACAGCAAACTGTTTGGTTTTTCTTCTTGTGGACGTCTAGGCTTGGAGAGCATTTGAGGGAACCCAGGGAGATGGAGTTAGATGGTCTCAGGACCACCTGAGCATGAGCTGGCTGAAGTTTTCTCCTAGAATTGTTCTTTGCATGGTACAGTAGGGTCTGACATGGTCTGATTTTGTTTCTGTATGGCTTATAAAACAGAAGAGGTATTAGCAGAGTTATTAGGAATACATAATTTTAGAACATTTCATCTTGATAATAGCAAATATGTCATAACTCATATACTAGCCTTCCAGAGTGTGCCTTTTTGCTTATCTATTTTATTTATTTATCTGAGACAGAAAGAAAGAGGGAGAGAGAGAGAGAGAGAGTGAGAATGGGCGTGCCAGGACCTCCGGCCACTGCAAATGAACTCAAGACGCATGCACCACCATGTGCATCTGGCTTATGTGGAACCTGGAGAATCAAATCAGGGTTCTTAGGCTTCATAGGCATATGCCTAATCACTAAGTCATCTCTCCAGTCCCAGATTTTAAAATTTGTCCTGGGGCTAGCCAGGGCCAAGGGTTGGTACTATAGAGCCATTGGGTGCCAATAGGGGCTGTACAACATATTTTTGGTCTCAGGACTTATTTAATGATGGTCTGGTACAAGTTAGAAGGGACTCACCATTGTTTTCAGTATAAGGAAGTCTTTTGAACTAAGTGACACTTGGTCAGAGAGTCATCCATATATATTTTAGATTTGAAAATAACCAGTTTAACATATATGGTTGCTTTTCCTTATTGTAGAATTAGAACTATTAGAAAGGGTACAATATGTCTTGAGGCCTTGTTTCGCGATCCTCCTATTTCTGCCTCTCCAGTGCTGGGATTAAACGCATGTGCTACCATGCCCTGGCTGTTCCCCTTTTTGGAAAGTTCCTGTTGTGTTACTTAATAGACCTTTCATATAATACTTGAGGTATCCTTTTATCTTTGGTTATACATTTTTCTCTGAGTTTAAAAAATTATTTATTTGAGAGAGAGAGAGAATGGGTGCACTAGGGCCTCCAGCCATTGCAAATGAACTCCAGATGCATGTGCCCCCTTGTTCATCTGGCTTATGTGGGGGTCCTGGAGAGTTGAACTGGGATCCTTTGGCTTTGCAGGCAAGTGCCTTAACCACTAAGCCATCTCCCCAGCCTTTTCTGAGTTTTTAAGACCAAGCAGATAGGTGTTCAAAAGAGAGGAACTGGGCTGGAGAGATGGCTTAGCCTCTCTCTGTCTATCACTCTCAAATAACTAAATAAAAATGTACAAAAGAAATTTTTAAAAAAGAGAGGAACTATAAAGAGAACCAAAGTTTTTTTTTTTAATTTTTTGTTTATTTTATTTGTTTGAGAGTGACAGAGAGAAAGAGGCAGATAGAGAGAGGGGGGGAGAGAGAGAGAATGGGCAAAACAGTCCTCCAGCCACTGCAAACGAACCCCAGACCTGTGCACCCCCTTGTGCATCTGGCTAACGTGGGTCCTGGAGAATCGAGCCTCGAACCGGGGTCCTTAGGCTTCACAGGCAAGCGCTTAACCGCTAAGCCATCTTACCAGCCCAAGGACCAAAGTTTTATGCTGTTTGTCATACCCTTTTCCTTTTTAGAGACAATTGGCCATTTGGTCTCTGGACAGGGTCTGGGGGACGCATAACTCAAACTTGCTCCGGGTCTGAGATAAAGGGGGCATCATCCCTTTTTCCAGAGTCCAGCTTGCCATGACTTTAAACAGCTTTTAACAGTAAGCAAGAGCAAAAGCAAACAACAGAGCAGAGAGCTAAGCATCCTGGCATTCCTTGTCTTATTTTGAGGTTTTTTTTTTTTTTTTTTTTTTAAACTCACATTGATTTATTAGAATATGAAAAAGGTTCAATTTCTTCTGTACAGGCGGCAGAGCGGCAGCAGTTGCGGTGGCTTTGTACGTGGTTGTCGATGTCGCCTTGCATGGCAACTCCTGCCCAAAACAGCACTTGCATGAAGAGGAGGCAGCTGGTCCGAGCACCCATGGCCCATCCCCGGGAGAGGGACCCTCTGACTATTGCACGATGCTGGGGGAGGAAGCGAGTGCCCGGGGGTCGAATGGACACCCGTGGGCCCTAGGCCCAGCCATGGTGGCGGTAGGGAGTGTGTGGATGTGAACAAAGGTTTCTGGCGTCCAGCACTCTGTCCACCCTAGCAGCCCTGACCAGGGGAAACCTCCCCCATGGCTGGGCTCCACAGCAAGCTGGGTGTGCAGGAGAGGGAGAGGGCTGGAGACAGGCCAGGTCATGAGGGCTGGGCCCACGACCAAGGCAGGTGCCAGGAGGCCTCCCGGCTGATGTGGCTGGAGAATCATGACATGTGGAGCCATGTCTGAAGTCAGAGCCTCGGACAAAACGGCCCAGCAGGCAGAGGACCGCTTCGGGGGAGGATGTTAGAGGAGTGAGAGAGGCGGAGACTGACTGGCGGGGTGTTGTTTTTCACCTAGGAAATTTAGTTTACCCATTTGTAATACACAAGGTGATATGGTCTTGTCTATGTCTAACCTGGTTCGACCTCCAGAGCATGGGAATTACATGTGTGCTTATGACTTTGTGACCCACCTGGCATAGGACATCATCTGTGTCTAATGTAAGGGTAATTTAGATGAAGTCTGTGTCCCTATATAAAACTTTTAAAGCATCCTTAAGAGTCTGTAACCAGTTGGAAAATACTTCATTTTAGCCATGGTGTTTATCTGGTTAGCCTAAAAATTAGCTGTTTGTGTCTTATAAAATGAAATTAATTTTAGGCAAAATTTGGTCTTTTTAGATCTATATCCTTTCTACATATGAACACCTTCATGCACATATTTTAACATTCTGATCTAAGTTCCACTCAAAATAATCATTTTTAGGACTGGAGAGATGGCTCAGCAGTTAAGGGACTTGCATTTGAAGCCTAAGGTTCAATTCCCCAGTATCCACATAAAGCCAGATGTGTAAGGGGCCTGCATCTGGAGTTAGTTTGCAGTGGCTAGAGACCCTGGTGCACCCATTCTATCTCACTGTCTGCCTCTTTCCCTTTCTCTCTCAAATAAAATAAACATTTTTTTAAAAAGCATTTTTAGCAAACATTCTATGTCTAACATTGAAAAATTCCTTCCCAGTTCCTTTAATCATCTCATCTCACCCATAATTAACCATCTTATCATCTTTTTTATAAGACCATTAGGAGAGACGACACCAAATTGATTAATCTTATTACCCACTGACAAAGAAGCCAGTAGTCTAACTTCAAAGAGTTAATTAACATCTTATTAGTGGAAAACTGTAGAGGAATAGACTTAGCAGAAAACTTAGAATTTCCTTACTGTTATATCACCAAATATCTCTACTTTTAAAATGATATTTGAGAAAAATAACAGTTAGACTTGTCTTATAATACTAGTATATATACCTATAAATTTTATAGAACCCACTGATATGAGACATCTCCTGTTAATAAACTTCATGAAATACATTTTTATTTTTATTTTTTTTCAAGGTAGGGTCTCACTCTAGCCCAGGCTGAACTGGAATTCACTATGGAGTCTCAGGGTGGCCTCGAACTCGTGGCAATCCTCCTACCTCTGCTTCTCGAGTGCTGGGATTAAAGGTGTGTGCCACCATGCCCAGTTTATAAAATACATTTTTAAAAGTTTAATCCTAGCACTTGGAAGGCAGAGGTAAGAGGATCACCGTGAGTTCAAGGCCACCCTGAATTACATAGTGAATTCCAGGTTAGCCTGAGCTAGAGTGAGATCCTACCTCGGAAAAAAAAACAAAACAAAAAATCACAACTCTTAGTGGCTTAGTGGTTAAGGTGCTTGCCTGCAAAGCCTAAGGAGCCAGATTCAACTCACCAGAACCCAGGTAAGCCAGATGCACAAGGTGGCGTATGCACACAAGGTCGCAAGGTCACAACCATTCATATAGACAATATACCACAATCATATTCCCCTCCCACCACTTCTCATTTTTTTCCCTCCTAAACTTATTTATTATTTAGTTAGTTTTGGTTTCTTGAGGGAGGGTCTTACTCTAGCCTAGGGAATTCACCATGTAGTCTCAGGGTGGCCTCAAACTCATGGTGATCCTCCTACCTCTGCCTCCTAAGTGCTGGGATTAAAGGCGTGCACTACCACTCCCGGCTCCTTTTTTTTTTTTTTTTTTAACATACTTTATTTATTTATTTGCAAGCTAAGAGAGAAGAGAGACAGAGAGAATGGGGCATGCCAGGGCTTCCAGCTGCTGCAAACAAACCAGATGCATTCGCCACTTTGAACAACTGGCTTTAGTGGGCTGAAACATTTCTCTAGCCCACTCTTCTGTTTTGATGCCATCACTTTTTTTTCCACCTTTTTTTTTTTTTTTTTTTTGAGGTAGGGTCTCACTCTAGCCCAGGCTGACCTGGTATTCACAACATAGACAGGGCCTTTAACCGCTACAAACAAACTCCAGATGCATCTGGCTTACACGGGTCCTGGGGAATGGAACCTGGGTCCTTTGGCTATGCAGACAACCAACAAGTGCCTTAATTGCTAAGCCATATCTCCAACCCTGTTTTGCTTTTTGTTTTTTGAGGTAGGGTCTCATTCTAGCTCAAGCTAATCTGGAATTCACTCTGTAGTCTCAGGGTGGCCTTGAACTGACGGCAATTCTCCTACCTCTTCCTCCCGAGTGCTGGGATTAAAGGCTGTGCCACCACGCCCAGCTTGTTTTGCTTTGTTTGAAACAGGTTTTCTATAGCTCAGGATGCCTCTCACATGCGCACTGACCACCAGGTCTCTTCCTGTCTCTCTCTCATGTGCGCTGACTGCCAGTCTGAGGCAGGAATGCCTGTTAAATTGTAGCGGTTTGTTTCTTTGCCAGGACACATGCTGTGGAAGCACTGGGTGTCCCAGGACAAAAAGGGTACAGAAATGATACAATGCCTTAGTTGTATGCTCCTATCCAGTGGGCCTCAGACGATTCCCAGAGACATTTTTGTTGGGTTACCATTCACCCACAAATAGCTACTTAAAAAAGAAAAAAAAATACTAACTGGGCAATGGAGGACTATTTAGAACAGGCATTTAAAAAAAAAAAATCAAAGAAACACACACTGGGCCTGCTGTGTCTTGCCATGGACTGTATCTTGTTCTCTTCGCCTCCAGACTCTCCCACGCCTCCATTCTGCACGTCCTGCAGGATTGCTCTGCTGAAAGCCCAGATCTCGCCACACCGTGGCAGCTGCCACGTCCTTGCCTCAACACTTTTGATTTGTTTGTTTCGAGGGAGGGTCGCCCTCTAGCTCAGGCTGACCTGGAATTCACTATGTAGTCTCAGGGTAGCCTTGAGCTCACGGTGATCCTCCTACCTCTGCCTCTGGAGTGCTGGGATTAAAGGTGTGCACCACCATGTCCAGTACCTTAATATATGTTTATACATGAGTCTAGGCATGAGTGTACATGAAGGTCAGAGTAGTTTTCTCGTTCCTTCTTTGAGAAAGGGTCTGTTGCCACTGCCAATGGGTGGTAAGCAGCTTTGTGTGGACGTTGAGGAATTGAACCTGGGCCATCAGGCTTTGTAAACAAGTGCTTTTAACTAAAGAGACATCTTCCCAATCCTTTTTTTTGTTGTTGTTCTTTTAGTTTTTGAGGTAATTCCCAGCAACCCCTGGTTTTTGTTTCTGAATTTTTTTTTTTTTTTTTTGAGGTAGGGTCTCACTCTGGTCCAGGCTGACCTGGAATTAACCATGTAGTCTCAGGGTGGCCTCGAACTCATGGTGATCCTCCTACCTCTACCTCCCGAGTGCTGGGATTAAAGGCATGCGCCACCACGCCCGGCTTGTTTCTGAATTTTTTAAAAATAGTTTATTTTTATTTATTTAAAAAAAAATTTTTTTTGTTTATTTTTACTTATTTGAGAATGACAGACAGAGAGAGAGAAAGAGGCAGATAGAGAGAGAGAGAATGGGCGCGCCAGGGCCTCCAGCCACTGCAAACTGAACTCCAGACACATGCGCCCCCTTGTGCATCTGGCTAACATGGGTCCTGGAGAATCGAGCCTCGAACCGGGGTCCTCAGGCTTCACAGGCAAGCGCTTAACCGCTAAGCCATCTCTCCAGCCCTGTTTCTGAGTTTTTAAAATATATTTAAAAAATTTATTTATATTGCTGGGCATGGTGGCACACGCCTTTAATCCCAGCACTTGGGAGGCAGAGATAGAAGGATCACCGAGAATTTGAGACCACCCTGAGACTACATAGTGAATTCCAGGTCAGCCTGAGGTAGAGTGAGATCCTACCTCAGAAAGCAAAAAAAAAAAAAAAAAGAAAGAAAAAAGAAAAAAAGTTTTTAAAAAAAATTTATATTTAGCCAGACGTGGTGGCACACACCTTTAATCCCAGAACTCGGGAGGCAGAGGTAGGAGGATCACTGTGAGTTCAAGGCCACCCTGAGATTACATAGTGAATTCCAGGTCAGCCTGAGCTAGAGCGAGACCCTACCTTGAAAAAAATTAATTTATATTTATTTATGAGAGAGAGAGAGGAAGAGAGAGAATGGGCAAGCCAAGGCCTCTTGCTGATGCAAAGGTACTCTAGACACATGCACGGCTTTCTGCTTTTGGCTTGCTTTATATGGGTGCTGGGAAATTGAACTAGGGCCTACAGAGTTCGCAAGCAAGTGCCTTTCACCACTGAGCTATCCTCCCAGCCCTCGTTTTTGTTTTTGGAGATAGATTATTAATGTGTAGTTCAGGCTGACCTCAGACTTATGGCAATTCTCCTGCCTCAGCCTTCTAAGTGCTGGGATTAAAGGTATTAACCACTGCACCCAGCTGGATGAAGTGAGATTTATCTCAGAAATGCAAGATTGGTTTGGCATATGAAAATAAGTCAGCGTAACATCCCATATTAAAAAGAATAAAGAGAGAGCCAGGCATAGTGGTGCACACCGTTAACCCTAGGACGTAGAAGGCAGAGGAGGAGCACTGTGCGTTTGAGGACAGCCTGGGATTACAGAATGAGTCCTAGGTCAGTCAGTCTGAGCTAGAGGTTCTTTTTCCTGCCTTAGGAAAAAGAAGGAGGAGGAGAAGGAGGACAGGGGCTGGGGAGATGGCTCAGCAGTTCAAGGTGTTTGCAAACTCTGCCAGTCAGTTCAAATCTCTAACCACCCATGCAAAGTCAGATAGGCATTCATTTGCAGTGGCAAGAGACCCTGGCATACACACATACACATGTGCAAATAATTAAATAAAATATTAAAGGGCTGGGGAGAAAGCTCAGCAGCTAAAGTTGTTTACTTGGTGTTGCATCAGGTTCGCCTTGCTGGCAGAAATCACCCAACCAAGAGCAGCTTGTGGGAAATAAAGGTTTATTTTAGCTTACAGGATCCAGGGGAAGTTTCACGATGGCAGGGGAAAACGATGTCATGAGCAGAGGGTGGACATCACTCCCTGGCCAACATAAGGTGGACAATAGCAACAAGAGAGAGTGCTGAACACTGGCATGGGGAAACTGGCTATAACACCCATAAGCCCGCCCCCAACAATACACTCCCTCCAGGAGGTTTTAATCCCCAAATCTCCATCAGCTTGGAACCTAGCATTCAGCACACCTAAGTTTATGGGGGGCACCTGGATCAAACCGCACACTTGGAAAGCCTGCCAACCCAGGTTTTATTCCCCAGTACCTACATTTTATTCCCCAGTACCCACGTAAAGCCAGGTGAACAAAGTGGCACATGCATCTGTAGTTCCTTTACAGGGGTAAGGAGGCCGGGAGCCAGGTGTGGTGGAGCACACTTTTAATCTCAGCACCCAGGAGGCAAAGGTAGGATGATTGCTGTGAATCTGTGAGTTCGAGGCCAGCCTGGGCCAACAGAGTGAGTTCCAAGTCAACCTGGGCTAGAGTGAGACCCTATCTCAATTCCCTCCCACACAAAAAAAGAAGCTTATGGAAAACAGAAAGGGAGAAATGGATCAGAGCACCAGGATTCATTTCTGCTTCCTGATGGTGGATGTGAATATGGATGCGTGTGAGCAGGTGCCTGATGCTAGATCTTCTGCTGTCACACTTTTCCCATGGGTATTCTTAAACTGTGAGCCAAAATAAACCCTCCTCCCTTTAATTGCTTTTCATTTTTATTAATTTATAATCTATTTTTATTTATTTACTTTGGTTTTTCAAGGTAGGGTCTCACTCTAGCCCAGGCTGACCTGGAATTCACTATGGAGTCTCAGGGTGGCCTCAAACTCACGGTGATCCTCCTACCTCTGCCTCCCGAATGCTGAGATTAAAGGTGTGTGCCACCACGCCAAGCTATTTATGTATTTTTGAGAGAGAGAGAGAGAAAGAGGCAGAGAGGGAGAGAGAGAGCAAATGGGCATACCAGGGCCTCCGGCCACTGCAAATGAACTTGACACTGTGCCACTTTGTGCACCTGACTTTTACGTGGGTACTGGAGAATCGAACCTGGGTCCCTAAGCTTTGCGAGCAAGTGTCTTAACTGCCAAGCCATCTCTCCAGCCCCCTTTAATTGCTTTTTGTCTGGTATTTTGGCCTAGCAATGGCAAAAAGTAACCAATATAGATCATTGGTGTAGAGAAATGGGGCTGTTGCTGTGACTACCTGACCACATGGTGCAGAGGTCTTGGGAACAGGTTTGTGGGAGGAAGTGAGAAGAATCTGGTTCTGTGGGCTAGAGAAGTCTTAGAGAGCTCAGCTATGGGCCATTCTGCTAGGAGTGTGGGAGACCAGAATGCTGAGAGAAATGCAGACGGTAGAGAATGTGTTGAGGTTCATAGGGGAAAAAAGACTATCAGGAATTGGGCTGGAGGCCACTGGTTGTGATATCCTGGCAAAGAGTTTGGCTACATTCTGCCTGTGTCCTAACAGCTGCAGTGAGACTGAAATCAAAAGTAATGGAGTAGGGCTGGAGAAATGGTTTGGCAGTTACGGCGTTTGCCTGCAAAACCTAAGGACCCAGATTCAATTCCCCAGGACCCACATAAACTAGATGCACAAAGCGGTGAATGCGTCTGGAGTATTTTTGCAGTGGCTAAAGGCCCTGACATGCCCATTCTCTTTCTCTTTCTCCCTCTCCCCCCCTTCAAATAAATAAATAAAAATAAAATTATTTAAAAATGTAGCCGACTGAATGGGGGAGATGGCCCAGTGGGAAAGTTCTTGTCATGCAAGTGTCATTCTTGAGCTCGGATCTCCAGCAACATGTGACACTAACACTGTCACATGTGTTTGTGAGCTTGGTAACCCTAGAGTTAGAAGGTAAGTGGAGACAGGAGAATTACCCTGAAGTCTGTGAGCCAGCAAGATACAGTGGTGAAGAAGAAGAAAACTCCTCAAACAAGGTGGGAGGCAACAACCAACGATTGAAGTTGGCCTTTGACTTCCATATGTGCACTGTGGCACATGCATACTTGTGCTCACATACGTGTACACACACACACACACATGCACATGCACACACACACACACACACAGTGACAGACTAAGTTATTTGACAGAGAGAATGTGAAGATCGCACAACAGGAGGCTGTGGCATGGTTATTGTGCACTCTGTCCACTGAATTTTTATTTTTTATTTTTTTTGAGGTTGGATCTCGCTGTAGCCCAGGCCGACTTGGAATCCATTCTGTAGTCTCAGGCTGGCTTTGAACTCATGGCAATCCTCCGACCCTTGCTTCCCAAGTGCTGGAATTAAAGCCATGCACCACCATGCCTGGCTGGTTGCTGCTGAAATTTTTAATGAGAATTCAAAGGGAAAAGATATAAGAAAGTGCAGCTTGGGAGGGCTGGGGAGATGGTTCAGTGGTTAAAGGCTCTTGCTTGTAAAGCCTGCCGGTCTGGGTTCAATTCCCCAGCACCTACATAAAAGCTGATGCAAAAAGTGGCACAAGCACGTGGTGTTCATTTGTAATGGCAAGAAACCCGGAGCATCCATACACGTATAACACACACACACACACACACACACACACACACACAGAGATAAATATGTTATAAATACTTATGAATAAATTTGACAAAAGGTTCAGGATTTATATCCTGAAAACCTCAAAATTTATTAGAAAAAATTTGTTTGTTTATTTTTATTTATTTATTTGAGAGAGACAGGCACAGAGAGAAAGAGGGAGGGGTGGGGGAGAGGGAGAGAGAGAGGGAGAGAATGGGTGCCCCAGGGTCTCCAGCCACTGCAAACGAACTCCAGATGTGTGTGCCCCCCTTGTGCATCTGGCTTAGGTGGGTCCTGGGGAATTGAGCCTTGAGCCAGGGTCCTTAGGTTTCACAGGCAAGTGCTTAACTGCTAAGCCATCTCTCCAGCCCTAGGAAAAAAAATATGAAAGACCAAACTAAATGAAAAGGTATTCACGTTCATGGATCAGAGGACTTAATATTAGAGCTTGGTGTGGTAGTACACACCTGTAATCCCAGCACTTGGGATACCCTGTGAGACCTTGTCTTAAAAAAAAAAAAAGTTATAGTGCCGGCGTGGTGGTGCACGCCTTTAATCCCAGCACTCGGGAGGCAGAGGTAGGAGGATCGCCAAGAGTTCGAGGCCACCCTGAGATTACATAGTAAATTCCAGGTCAGCCTGAGCCAGAGTGAGACCCTACCTCGAAAAAAAAAAAAAAAAAAAAAAAAAAAGTTATAGTGAGGCCATGCAGAATCTGAAGTTCTCACACGTTCCTGGTGGGGCTGATAAATGGGGTAGTCATTTTAGCAAGCAGTTTGGCATTTCCTCAAAAGGTTTAACAGATTTATCCAATTGTGCAGCAATTCTTCTCCTTAAGGTATGTACCCAAGAGTATTGGAAATATATGTCCACACAGAGACTTGCCCACGAGTGTTTAGGACACAATTATTTATAATAGCGAAATAAAGTAGAAACAACCCAAGTGTCCTTCACCTGGGAGAACGGATAATGGGAGATTCTTCAGCCACGACGAGAAGGGCTCTTCATGCTGCCACCCATGAACCCTGAAAGCATGCGCTGATGGTTCACATTGCTTGCCAACTTGACAGGACCCAGAATCACCTAGGAAATGAGACTGGGCACGCCTGTAAGGGATTATGTACATTAGCTGAATTGCGATGGGAAGACCCACCTCGACCGTGAGCGGCTGCCTCGAGCCCCTGCCACCGCGCCTGCCGCGCTCCGATGGGCTGGGACCTGGAACTGTGAGCAAAATAAACCCTTTCTTGATTGAAATTTGTTTGGTTTTGTTTCGTTTTCTGAGGAAGCGTCTCACTCTAGCTCAGGCTGATCTGCAATTCACTCTGTATTCTCAGGGTGGCCTCGAACTCACAGTGATCCTCCTACCTCTGCCTCCTGAGTGCTGGGATTAAAGGTGTGTGCCACCACACCCAGCTTGATTGACAGTTTGTATCCTTGCATTTAATGTACTTTGATTATGTTCCCTTCTCATTACCTTCGCTTGGCCTCCTCTCCTTGGCCCCTTCCACTGAACCCCTGCTTCTTCCCAACTAGTCCCTTTGAATGTAAACCTACTCTGCAACCGTCAATTACCCACAGATCTATCTAACATCTATCTCTTTTTTTTTTCTTCCAACAAAGAGTGAAAGCAGTGTGTATTAGAGGGAATAGAAATAAGCACAGTTATTTAAGAGATGTTTTGACCCCTGTGGTCCTGCTTTCTAAGACACTGTTAGTCACTTATGCTAGTGGGTAATCAACACAGGTGAACTGGGCAGTTTAGGGGTTCTTCATGAACTGAGTATACCAATGTGACAGCATTAGCATGATCCTCAGACCCAGCACCTCCTGGGGGCCTCTCAGAGCAGCTGGTTTTGATTTTTTTAAAAAAATATTTATTTATTTATTTATTTGAGAGCGACAGACACAGAGAGAAAGATGATAGGGGGAGAGAGAGAGAATGGGCGCGCCAGGGCTTCCAGCCTCTGCAAACGAACTCCAGACGCGTGCGCCCCCTTGTGCATCTGGCTAACGTGGGACCTGGGGAACTGAGCCTCGAACCGGGGTCCTTAGGCTTTACAGGCAAGCGCTCAACAGCTAAGCCATCTCTCCAGCCCTGGTGTTGATTTTTAATCACAGCTGAGGGTGTCCTTGAACTTCTGACCCTCCTGCCTCAGCCTCCCCAGCGTTGGCATTATAGGCACTGCCAGGCAAGGCTTGCACGGCTTTTGAAGACAGGGTCAAGTGTGTTGCTAACGCTGGTCTCCTAACTCCTGGGTTTAAGCAATCTTCCAGCCTCAGCCTCTGGTGTATGTTGGGACCTTTTGAAGTTGCAAATGAACACCAGATGCTTCTGCCACTTTTTGTGTCTGGCTTACACAGGTGGCTTGGCACCTATCTCTTTTTAATCTTTCATCTCTATAGATCCATCCATCCATCCATCATCTACTAGTCATCAATGTTCACAGTAGCACAACTTGTTGCTGACCCAAACTGGACCCAACTTTGATATGCATCCAACAGTAGGATGGATAAATGCTGCCAGAGCCCCATGAGAAAATAACTGTCATGATTAGAGGAACACTTTCCGACCACTTGTGACAATAAGAGCGCGTGCTATAGACATGCGATTGTGGGCGCTGTCTCATTCCATCTGTAGACAGCATTGTGTGGGGGAGGAAGTCAGGACGCAGTCATCCTTTGTGGGACATTAGTAGGGGAGAAGGAAGAGGGGCCTTGGGGATATAGTCATGTTATTTTTTTTCTTAAAAAATATTTTATTGCCGGGCATGGTGGCACACGCTTTTAATCCCAGCACTTGGGAGGCAGAGATAGGAGGGTTGCCTTGAGTTCAAGGCCATCCTGAGACGACATAGTGAATTCCAAGTCAGCCTGGGCTAGAGTGAGACCCTACCTCAAAAAACCAAAAAAACTATATATATTATTTGTACTCAGAGAGGTAAGAGAGGGGAGAGAGAGAGAGAGAGAGAGAGAGAGACTGGGAAGAGAGAGAATGGGTGTACCAGGGCCTCTAGCCACTGTAAATGAACTCCAGACACATGTGCCACTTTGTTTATCTGGCTTTACATGGGTACTGGGGAATCAAACTGGGATAGTTAGGCTTTGCAGGCAAGAGTCTTAATCGCTAGGCCATCTCTCCAGCCCTTCTTTCTTTTTTTAAAGTAATTTATTTGCAAGCAGAGAGGGAGGGAGGAAGAGAAAGAGAGAGAGAGAGAGAGAGAAAGGGAGAGAACAGGCACACCAGGGCCTTTAGCCATGGTGAACAAACTCTAGATTCATGTGCCACTTTGTTCATCTGGCTCTACATGGGAACTGGTAAATCAAACCCCTGTCCTTAGGCTTTGCAGGCAAGTGCCTTAACCACTGAGCCGTATCTCCTGCCCCATGTTTTATTTCTTTATCTTCATGCTGGCTACCTGGGTAGATTCAGTTTGTGAAAAAACAAACAAAAAACCACTTTAAAATATGTATATTTTATTTATTTATTTGAGAGAGAAAAAGAGGCAGAGAGAGAGAGAGAGAGAGAGAGAGAGGGAGAGAATGGGCGCACCAGGGCCTCCAGCCACTGCAAACGAACTCCAGATGCATAGATGCATGCGCCCCCTTGTGCAGCTGGCTTACGTGGGTCCTGGAGAGTTGAACCAGGATCCTTTGGCTTTTCAGGCAAAGGCCTTAACTACTAAGCCATCTCTCCAGCTCCCACTTTTTTTTTTTTTTTTTTGACATAGGGTCTCATGATGTAGCTGACCTGGAATATATGTATGTGTGTGGTGATCCTCCTGCCTTGCCTTTGTCTCCCAAGTGCTGTCATTATAGGGATACACTACCACACTCAGTCTTTTAAAATTATTATTATTGCCTGGCATGGTGGCTCATGTACTGAGCCATACCTCCAGTTCCCACGTTTTTTTTTTTTTTTTTTTTTGAGGCAGACTCTCCCTACTTTGCTATTTTGCCCAGGTTGATTTTGAACTTGGAATCTTCCTGCCTCAGCTTCCCCTAAGCTAGGATTGCAGGCACGAGCCTCCACATCTGGCTTCAAAGGGAGTTAGCTCTGCACATAATTGAAATCAGTTCAAAGCATGTTTGATTTAACCATTTTATTTGAAAACCTTTTAACTTAAACATTTAGTATGTTTCACAGACTCAGAGGCCACGTGAGGGGGTGCCAGCCTGGCCGAGAAGGGCACTTTGTCAGAAATAAAAACAAATGGTCCCTATCCAAGGCGGGGACCCTGCCTCCCTGCGCTGAGTAGCCCCTCACCTTGCACACTGGAGCCCCTACAGGAGGCTTACTGGGGCACCTTCACTCCTGACACAGAACACCACAGTCATTTTATTTGCCTCCTCCTCACCACTCTGTCCCCCTCCATTCCAAATGTTACTTAGCAAAAGAACATTGACTACAGGGTGACCGCGAGGATTCCTTGCAGCAGAAGGGTCTAGTGTTAGGGCTGGAACATTCTGTCAGTGCTGGGGATGGGAGCTAGGGCTTTGCATGTGCTCTGCCATGCAGCTGCATTGCCAGCACATTTAAAAAATTTGAAATTTTTTTTTTATGAGAGAAAATGAATATGAGAAGGTTAGGGCCTCCAGCCACTGCCAATGGACTCCAGATGTACGTGCCACTTTGTGCATCTGGCTTTCTGTGGGCATTGGGGAATTGGACCTGGGCCATGAGAATCTGCAAGTGCCTTTAACCTCTGAGCCATTTCTCCACCCCTTGCTGTGTCTGCTAATGTGGTGCTTTGACTATGTTTCTGCAAGGAAACCAGGAAGGACACAGGTAATAGAGCTACGCTCCCATCAGTCTATAAGTACTGGTCTCTACAGGTAAGGAGAGGGTCCAGGCTGCTTAGCAGCCAAATAAAGGAAAGCCAGGAAATGAGACTCCGCCAGGGACAGCCCATCCTGAGGGGCAGGGGGAATCCTGACCAGCTGCCAGCTCAGATCCATGGGCAGTGCAGCAAGCTCTCACCCTAAGGCCAGTGTTCTCTGGGCCACACTGCTTCTTTTACTGACTCTCCTAATGAAGCAGACACTTTTGGAGAAGAATCCTGTTTTCCTTGTAAATTTTTTAATTTTTATTTATTTGGTTCTTCTTCTTTTTTTTTTTTTTTTGTTGTTTTTTGAGATAGGGTTTCACTCTAGCTCAGGCTGACCTGGAATTCACTATGTAGTCTCAGGGTGGCCTCGAATTCATGGTGACCCTCCTACCTCTGCCTCCCGAGTGCTAGGAGTAAAGGCATGTGCCACCACGCCCGGCTATTGTTTTTATTTTTTAGGTAGGGTCTTCCTACGTAGCTGGTCTTGAAGTCGCAGTTCTCCGGACTTCGCCTCCGGAGCGCTGAGTTTACAGGCATGTGCCACCATGCCTGTCGTGTGCAACCTTTCTTTTCTGTTTTGTAATAGTCAGGGTCTCATGTCAGCCATGGTGGCGCACGCCTTCAATCCCAGCACTTGGGAGGCTGAGGTAGGAGGATCGCCATGAGTTTGAGGCCAGTCTGAAGTACAGAGTGAATTCCAGGACATCCTGGGCTGGAGTGAAATCTTGCCTCAGGAAGAAAAAAGTCAGAGTCTCACTATAGCCCAGGCTGGCCTCGAACTCATAGCAATCCTATCTCAGTCTCTACAGTATTGGGATTAAAGACAGGAGCCACTGTGCCTGGCTCTATTACAGTATTTCTCTCTCTCTCTTTCTTTTTTCCCCCTAACTAGATTTTAAAAATTATTTATTTATTATTTATTTATTTATTTATTAGATAGCAAGTGAGCAAGAGAGAGAGAGAAAGAGGTAGATAGAGAGAATGGGCACACCAGGTCCTCCAGCCACTGCAAACAAACTCCAGACGCATGTGCCACCTTGTACATCTGGCTTATATGGGTACTGGGGAATTGAACCTTGGTCCTTAGGCTTTGCAGGCAAGTATCTTAACCACTGGGCCATCTCTCCAGCCTCTCTTTCTTTCTTTTCTGTTTTTAATTTTATTTTTGGGTCTTACTCTAGCCCAGTCTGTCCTTGAACTCCCAGTAATCCTCCTACCCCTGCCTCCCAAATGCTGGGATCAAAGGCGTGCATCACCGTGCCTGACACCACCTTTCTAAAAGGGTGAAAATATTCTGAGCATCATGAGTTAACTAGGGGTCACTTAGCACTGGAACAGGTTACCATTACCAGGTTGATTTTCATGTTCGTTAGCCCAAGTTAATTTCCCAGCACCTGATTGCCGACTGCAAATCTATTTTGCAAAGCTGTGCCTATGGAACTCAATCCGACACGCTCCCAGGGGCAGCCAGGGCCGATATTCTCAGCATTCACTCTCCAACCCTGGACTCTTGACCAAAAGCATCAGGACTAGGTCTTCCCACCTGTTTATCTAGCTACAGCCTTTGCAGGGTGAGAGCCAAACTCACCCTAGTGGATCCCCACCATAGCATTTGGTGAGCCCATCACATGGCAAAAGCCTGTCCACAGCTCTTTGGTGATGGCAGGAATGTGGACCAAGCTGGGGCGGCCCGGGTAGACTGCGATTAAGGGTGGCTTGAAGCTGCGGGATTGTGTGAACGAAAGGAATTAGAGTGAAGCTGCCAGGAGTGTGTGCTTCTCGGTCAAGGAGGTGACCACGCCAGGGCAGGGTCACCGAGTCTCCACGTGGACATCAGCAGGGCTGAAGGTCACAGTCGCAGGCTGCTGGCTGCTGTTACTGTTTGGGTCCAGAGTGGGAGGGGCAGGTGACTTGGGGCTCTTGGGCTCCAGCTCTCGCCTCATCCTCGTTCTCCTGTAATGAGACAGGGACATGTGGTCGAGCCCACGCCCTCACAGAAAGTGGGACGTAGCTTGGTGATCATGGTTCTTGCTAGGAGATGAAGATCATCACAATGTCACATTGCTTTATTGCCAATCACACAATTTTACAACTGCAAAGGACCTTAGACATCAGCTCATCTGACCCTATACTTTTTTGTTTAACTTAGGTTAGATTCTTTTTTTTTTGTTGTTCCTATGAATGAATGGGCAGAGAAGTGGCTATATTCAAAACACAGCCAAGGCTCTTGGTTTCCCTCTAGGAATAGATTAGGTAAGATCCTATTGCTGAAGATTCCATATACTTGGGCTGCAAGGTCACTGAGAAATCTTGCTGGAGCTGAGCTGAAAACCTCCTCCATGTAGACCAGCTGACAGAAAGCTGGAAAAAGCTATGCAGCATGCAGCTCCATGGGAGAGAGAGAAGTCATCAGTGAAGATAAAACCACAGTGGACACTACAAGCCTTAAATTTGGCCAGCCAGGCCAAATGAGCCAACAGGTGCAATAGTGACATGTCTGTTACGGGGAAACCAACCACTCTCTACTTGGGCTACAGACCCATTCCATGGGAGGGAATACTTGCCTGATACTGAAAATATATAATGAGGGAAGTCATGAGCCCTAGGGATGTCTGGCTAAATGTATATACTATGCTCACCAAATGGTCTGGTAAACACACTTCTTTTTCTTCTTTGAGGTAGGGTCTTGCTCTATCTCAGGCTGACCTGGAATTCACTGTGTAGTCTCAGGGTGGCCTTGAACTCTTGGGAATCTTCCTACCTCAGCCTCCTAAGTGCTGGGATTAAAGGCCAAGCCTGGCTATTTTGCCATTTTTTTAAACACTCTTCTTAATGTTCATATTCATATATTAATGCTACTCTCACTTTTGGTTAGAGAAGCTTCTTTTTTCAAATGGCAGTGACCTCTGGGATGACTCAAAAGGCACCATAAAGCCAGGCATGGTGGTGCACACCTTTAATCCCAGCACTGGAGAGGAAGAAGTAGGAAGATCACTGTGAGTTCAAGGCCACCCTGAGACTACATAGTGAATTCCAGGTCAGCCTGAGCTAGAGTGAGACCCTCTCTCAAAAAAACAAAACAAAACAAATCAAAACGTGAAAAAATAAAAAGGCACCATAGTGCTAAGAAGTGACAGAGGAGAGTGTTAAGCACCGAAACGTCTCTGTCATACCTCTAAAGCTCAGGGTCTATTGTGGAAGAGGTGGCAGAAAGAATGTAAGTCTTCCAGACACAAAATGGCCTGGATACATGACTTCACAATGCCTGGCACTACCTACACAAGACCAGTATACTAGGAGGAAAAGATGATGGTATCAAAATAAAAGAGAGACTGATTGAGAGGTGGAAGGGATATGATGGAGAGTGGAGTTGTGAAGGGAAAAGTGAGAGGGGAGGAAATTATTATATTTTATTGTCTATAATTATGGAAGTTGTTAATAACTTTAGAAACACAATGAAGATGCTATTTATTTCCTGTTCCAAGTTGTAGTATGGCTTAAATTTTGCTGGTTCATGATTCTTATTTACTTATTTAAGAGAGAGGTTGAGAGAAAGAGAGAGAGAGAGAGAGGGAGGGAGAGAGAGGGAGAGAATGGGCATGCCAGGGCCACCGGCTGCTGCAAACAAACTCCAGACACATGCACCACCTTGTACATCTGGTTTATGTAGGTCTTAGGGAATTGAGCCTGAGTCCTTTGGATTTGCAGGCAAGCACCTTACCTGTTAAGCCATCTCTCCAGCCCCTCATCTTTGCTATTTTTTTCCTAGGTAGAGTCTCACTCTAGTCCAAGCTGACCTGGAATTCACTACATTGTCTTAGGCTGGCCTTGAAGTCACAGCAATTCTCCTGCCTCTGCCTCTTAAGTGCTGGGATTAAAGGTGTGCACCACCATGCCCGGCTGAAAAAATATATTTGAAAAAAGAATTATGAGCTGGGCATGGTGGTGCACGCCTTTAATCCCAGCACTTGGAAGGCAGAGGTAGGAGGATCGCCGTGAGTTCAAGGCCACCCTGAGACTACATAGTGAATTCCAAGTCAGCCTGAGCTAGAGAGAGACCCTACTTTGAAAAAAAAAATATATATATATATATATGTATATATATATGCCCATATATAATTTATAAGAGAAAGGAGAGCTGGTAATAGTGATACCACGTAATGAACTTTAAGGACAACTAAGGTCATTGAAGGTCTCTGAAAATGGCTACATTATTTGAAAAAAAAAAAAAAATCTTAGCCAGCACACCAGGACCTCTAGCCATTGCAAACAAATTTCAGATGCATATGCCACCTAGTGCATCTGGCTTACATGTGGTTCTGGGGAATTGAACCTTGCTTTGCAGGCAAGCACCTTAACTACTAAGCCATCTCTCCAGCCCTATTTTATTTATTTAGTTGAGAGAGAGAAAGGAGAGAGACAGAGAGAATGGGCACACCAGAGCCTCCAGCCACTGCAAATAAACTCCAGTTGCATGTGCCATCTTGTGTTTTTGGCTTATGTGGATCCTGGAGAATTGAACCTGGGTCCTTTGGTTTGCAGGCGAGTGCTTTAACTGCTAAGCCTTCTCTCCAGTCCCCAAGGAAAAAAAAATTTAACCCAGGCTGATCTGGGATTCATTATGTAGTTCCAGGATGACCTCAAACTCATAGTAATCCTCCTTCCTCTTCCTCCTGAGTGCTGGGATCAAGTGCATGCGGCACTACACCCAGCAAGATTTTTTTGGTTTTTTTTTTTTTTGGTTGTTTGAGGTAGGGTCTCACTGTATGTTAGGCTGACCTGGAATTCACTATGTAGTTTCAGGGTGGCCTCAAACTCTTTGTGATCCTCCTACCTGTCTCCCAAGTGCTGGGATTAAAGGTGTGTTCCACCACGGACAGCAAGATTTTTTAAAAAATATTTTATTTTTGTTTATTTATTTGAGAGAAATAAAGAGGAAGAGAGAGAAAGAGACAGACTGGGCATACCAGGGCCTCCAGCCACTACAAATGAACTCTAGCCGCTACAAATGAACTCCACATGCATGTGCCACTTTGTGCATCTGGTTTAATGGGTCCTGGGGAATTGAACCTGGGTCCTTTAGCTCTATAGGCAAGTGCGTTAACCACTAAGCCATCTCTCCAGTCCCCCCAAGAAATTTTTCTTTTGAGGCAGGGTCTCATTCTAGCCCGGGCTGACCTCAAACTCACTCTGTAGCCCAGGCTGACCTCAAACTCAAAGTGATCTTCTAATTTAGCTTGCTGTGTGCTAGGGTTAAAGGCATGAGCTACCATGTCCAGCTGAAGATTTTCTTTTTTAATTTTTATTAGCATTTTCCATGATTATAAAAAAAATCCCGTGTTAATCCCCTCCCTCCCCGCTTTTTTTTTTTTTTTTTTTTTTTTGAGGTAAGGTTTCACTCTAGCCCAGGCTGACCTGGAATTCACTATGTAGTCTTAGGCTGGCCTCGAACTCATGGCAATCCTCCCACATGTACCTTCAGAGTACTGGGATTAAAGGCATGTGCCACTACACCCGGCTAAGATTTTTTTTTTTTCAAATAATGTAGCCATTTTCAGGGACCTTCAATGACCTTAGTTGTCCTTAAAGTTCATAACATGGTATCACTATTGCCAGCATTTTCTAAATTTCTGCAGAAAAACATTCATATAAGCAGATTAATTGGCTGGCTTCAAGAATTTTTTTAATTTAAATTTATTTGCAAGCAGAGAAAGAGAGAGACAGAGAGAAAGAGAGAATGGGCATGCCAGGGTCTCCAGCCACTGCAAACAATTTCCAGATTCATAAGCCATTTTGTGCATCTGGCTTTATGTGGGGACTGGGGAATCAAACCTAGGTCGTTAGGCTTTATAGATAAGGGCCTTAACCACTCATCCATCTCTCCAGCTCTAAGAACTTTTTGTTTGTTTGTTTTTTGTTTTTCAAAGACAGTTCTTGCTCTGGCCCAGGCTGACTTGGAACTCACTATGTACTCTTAGGGTGGTCTTGAACTCATGGTAATCCTCCTACCTTTGTCTCCTGAGTGCTGGCATTAAAGGTGCAAGCCACCACACCAAGCTCCAAGAACTTTTATTTGTTTATTTATTTATTTTTAAATTTTTATTTTTTGAGCTCAGGCTGACCTGGAATTCACTCTGTAGTCTCAGGGTGGCCTCGAACTCATGGCAATCCTCCTACCTCAGCCTTCTGAGAGCTGGGATTAAAGGTGTGTGCCATCACACCCTACTATATATATTTTTAAATATTTTATTTTTATTTATTTATTTGAGAGAGGGAAAGAGGCAAAATGAGAGGGAGAATGTGCACATGAGAAATTCCAGCCACTGCAAACAAACTCCAGATGCATGCACCACCTTGTGCATCTGGCTTACGTGGGTACTGGGGAATCGAACCGAGGTCCTTTGGCTTTGCAGGCAAACGCCTTAACTGCTAAGCTGTCTCTCCAGCCC
The DNA here is from genome assembly GCF_020740685.1 of Jaculus jaculus. Taxonomy (NCBI): domain Eukaryota; kingdom Metazoa; phylum Chordata; class Mammalia; order Rodentia; family Dipodidae; genus Jaculus; species Jaculus jaculus. Next base: position 57,161,594 of record NC_059106.1, on the reverse strand, counting down.
ATATACTTTTTTATTTTATTTTTACTTCTTTATTTGAGAGAGAGAGAGAGAGAAAGAAAGAGGCAGGGAGAGCTGGGCGTGGTGGTGCACGCCTTTAATCTTAGCACTTGGGAGGCAGAGGTAGGAGGATCGTGGTGAGTTCAAGGCCACCCTGAGACTTCATAGTGAATTCCAGTTTAGCCTGGGCTAAAGTGAGACCCTACCTTCAACAAACAAACAAACAAACAAACAAACAAAAAACAAGAAAGAGGCAGGGGGAGGGGGAGAGAGAGAGAGCTGCTGCGAATGAACTCCACACACATGTACCACCTTGTGTATCTGGCTTACATGGGTCCTGGGGAATCTAAACTGGGTCCTTTGGCTTTGCAGGCAAGCACCGTAACTGCTAAGCCATCTCTCCAGCCCCACGAACTTTTTATTAATTTATTTTTTTTGAGGTGGGATCATGCTCTATCCCAGACTGACATGGAATTCACTACTTAGTCTCAGGGTGGCCTTGAACTCACAGTGATCCTCCTACTTGTGACTTCTGAGTGCTGGGATCAAAGGTGTATGCCACCATGCTCAGCCCAAGAACTTTTAAAAATCCTGTTACTACTGTAGCATGTAATGGTGGATGTATTTTCTTTGAAACTACGTGGGCTAGGTTGGAGTCCAGTCTCTGACAACAGGGCTGAGCTACCTAGGGCCTGTGAGCTAATATTCTTATGCCTCCTCCGCACAGAGGGGACCAGGCAGTTCCAAAGGCCAGCCGTCGGTACCTGTTGTACATCTTCAGCAGGATCAGGACCCCAGCGACGACGATGATGACGACCACCACGATGGCAGCCACGATAGCTCCAGAACCTACGGAGAGGAGAGAGGCGTGATGGGGAAGGCGCAGACCGCAATGCACACTGGGAGAGGAGGGAGGCGTGATGGGGAAGGAGCAGACCGCAATGCACACTGGGAGGGGAGAGAGGCGTGACGGGGAAGGCGCGACCGCAATGCACACTGGGAGGGGAGAGAGGCTTGACGGGGAAGGCGCGACCGCAATGCACACTGGGAGGGGAGAGAGGCTTGACGGGGAAGGCGCAGACCGCAATGCACACTGGGAGGGGGCCCAACGGGCACCCGACACCGGACATGGCTTAGATAGGAAGTGTCCCCTCAAACCTCCTATGTTGAAAGTGGGGTCCTCAGCTGATCGATCAGGAAGGTTCTGACCTAGTCAATGGATTAATCCACTAGATTCAGAGTTTGAGAGTATTATTGGCAGAAACTGTGGCAGAAGGGGCTTGATGGGGGGAAATAGGTTGCTAGGGGCTTTTGAAAGATTTTTCTCCCTTCCTTCCTTCCTTCCTTCCTTCCTTCCTTCCTTCCTTCCTTCCTTCCTTCCTTCCTTCCTTCCTTCCTTCCTTCCTCCCTCCCTCCCTCCCTCCCTCCCTCCCTCCCTCCCTCCCTCCTTCCTTCCTTCCTTTCTTTATGTTAGTTTCTTTTCAAAGGTAAGGTCTCACTACATCCCAGGCTGACCTAGAACTCACTCTGTCGTCCCAGGCTGGCCTTGAACTCATAGCTATCCTCCTCCCTCAGCCTCCAGACTGCTGATATTAAAGGCTACAAACAAACCCCAGAGGCATGTGCTACTTTGTGCATCTGGCTTTCCATAGGTACTGAGGAATTGAGCTCGGGCCATCAGGCTTTGTAAGCAAGCACCTTTATCTTGTTTTTAAAATTGAGAACTTTAATATAGAAACATGCGGCAACTTAAAAATCTTTATTTGCAGTGTGTGTGTGTGTGTGTGTGTGTGTGTGCGCACACACACATGGGGGAGTGGATGCACTAGCATCTCTTGCCACTACAAACAGAATACCAGATGCCTGTGCCACTTTACTTTTTGCACTTGGTTTTATGTCAGTAGCTAGGGAATTGACCCAAAGCTGGCAGGCCCTGCAACCTAGTGCCTTTAACCACAGAGCCATCTCCCCAGCCATCTGGACACGAAATTTGTTTGTGTTCCAGTTCCTTTATCTTCTTTTATCCCATCTGTCCCACCAATGCCCCAAGGACCCTCCTCTTTCAAGGTAGTCCTTTTTGTTTATTCTTTTTTTTTGTTTTTTTCAAGGTAGGGTCTCGCCCTAGCCCAGGCTGACCTGGAATTCACTCTGTAGTTTCAGGGTGGCCTCTAATGCACAGTGATCCTCCCACTGCTGCCTCCCAAGTGCTGGGATTAAAGGAGCGCGCCACCACGGCAGGCCCGGGAAGTCCTTTCTGTTTTGTTGTCTCATTCCTTTTGTCCCCCTCCATCAAAATGTTGATGGGCTTAGTGGGGTCTATCTTGTCATCCTTCCTTTCTGCCCCACTGAGCCCAGTCCACCAGCATGTTCAGCTTTACCATAAGCCCACGGCAGTGCAGCCAGCGAGCCCTGTCCACCAGGACGCTGGGCCTCACCACAGCCAAGGAGCCGTGGACTGAAACTTCTGAAACCTAAGTCCAAATAAACCTTTCCTCCTTTAAGCTGATTTTCTCTGGGGCTCTGTCATAGCAGTAAAAACCTGAGAGCCAGCCCTTGACATCCCCACTGAGTCAAGGGAAGGAGAGATGACAACTTCTTGGGATAGTCATTGAGGATCCAAACAGTCACATCTAGAGTGGTCCTACATCCCAATCCCTGACAGGGCTTGAAGGACCATATCATCAGCACATCCTCTGCCAAATTCTACCTTAGCCAAGTCATTTGCAGGGTGAGGAGAGTTAAGACAGGATTTCATGTAGCCCAGGCTAGGCTCGAACTTGCTATGTATCCAAGGATAACCTTGAACTTCTGATCTTCCTTGTCTCTTCCTCACAAGTGTGTGGTTAAAATCCCCTAATATTTTAAAAAACACTATTAGTCCTACAGATGAAAAAAATACCCAAGAAGAAGAAAAAGAAAAGACAAGGTTGAACAAAAGAAGCCAGATACACAAGAATATGTATGAGCCAGGCGTGGTGGCGCACGTCTTTAATCCCAGCACTCGGGAGGCAGAGGTAGGAGGATCGCCGTGAGTTCGAGGCCACCCTGAGACTACATAGTGAATTCCAGGTCAGCTTGAGCCAGAGTGAGACCCTACCTGGAAAAACCAAAAAAAAAAAAAAAAAAAAAAAAAAAAGAATGTGTATGAGTCTTTTTTGTTTTATTTAATTTTTTTGTTTTTACTGAATTGTACACTATGTATGATTCTTTTTCCATTTATACAAAATTCCAGACCAGACCAACTAATCTGTGGCTGAAATTAGCATACAAATGGATTTTCTTGGGGATTTGGGGGTATTTGTCCTGGTAGGCTGCTGGCTACACAGGTGTTTGTATTTTGTGAAAACTTTACCCAGCTGTGTCCATGATCTGTGCACGTTCCTGAATATGTGCTATCTCTTTATAAAAGGATTACTGGGGGGAAAGATGGCTCTCCAGTTAAAGGCTCTTGCTTACAAAGCTTGCCATGCCTGGTTCGATTCCCCAGTACCCATGTAAAAGTGAATTCCAGATCAGCCTGGGTTAGAGCAACACCCTATCTGGAAAAGCAAAGAAAGTCCCTTTAACTGCTGAGCCATCTCTCCAGGCCAAAAGATTCTTTCTTAACTTTAATTTTTTTTCAAAGATTCTTAAAAAATGACATTTGTGGGGCTGGAGGGATGGCTTAGCATTTAAGGCATTTGCCTGCAAAGCCAAAGGTTTGATTCCTCAGGACCCATGTTAGCCAGATGCACAAGGGGGTGCATGTGTCTGGAGTTCGTTTGCAGTGGTTAGAAGCCCTGGCGTGCCCATTCTCTCCATCTCTCTCTCTCTCTGTCAAATAGATAAATAAATAAAAAATATTTTTTAAAAGTTTTTTTTTTTTTTAAAGATATTTGTGGTCAGGTGTGGTTACATATGTCTTTAATCCCATCACTCAGGAGGCACAGGTAGGAGGATCACTGTGAGTTCGAGGCCAGCCTGAGACTACATAGTGACTTCCAGGTCAGCCTAGGCTACAACAAGACCTCACCTTGAAAAACACACACACACACACACACACACACACACACACACACACACACAAAACCAAATAAAATAAAACAAAACAAAAATACATTCAAATTTCTATTACCTGTAGACCCAGGGTTCCCTAACAGAAACAATTCCCCAACAACAGTAGAATTAATAATGGGTGTTAGGTACTTTGTGCATACCGGGACCTGGTCCAAGCTCTTCACAGGGATTATCTGAGTCCTTACAACTCCTTCATGTGGCACCCCATCTTACAGATGAGGAAGCTGAGGTCCAGAGCCAAGGGGCCAGTCCCGCTGCCGCGAGTGCTCGGGCTGGGACTGAGGCCCAGGGCTCCTGACCTGTGCACCAGGCATCTGATCATGACACCTCGCCCAGCCTCCAAGCCATGTTGACCTTACTCTTATACAGGAAGTCCTCTCCCCTGGTCATGTTCAATGAGAAGATGGCATCCCCCAACGTGGTGGCTGTGGTCATCTTGATCCTGGTGGGAACAAAGAAGAATTTTGCTTAAAACCAGAGCAAGCCTATGTCTGTATGGCATTTCTTCTTCTCGCCTTTGTCCTGGTGACTCTACGATACTTAAAAATACAGTTTCTTCAGGGAGGGCTGGCAAGATGGCTTCACAGCTGACGGAGCTTGCTTGCAAGCCTCATGGTCCAAGTTTTTACTTTATTTTTTATGTTTTGGTTTTTCGAGGTAGGGTCTCAGTCTAGCCCAGGGTGCTCTGGGATTCACTAATGTAGTCTCACGGTGGCCTCCAACTCAGTGATCGTCCTACCTCTGCCTCCCAAGGGCTGGGATGAAAGGCATGCGCTGCCATGCCCAGCCACACACAATTTTTTTTTTAAAGAAAGGAATAAAAGTTTTCCTAGCACCTTTCTGAGATGTAACTTATGACCCACCCAAATAGTTACACATGGCTAATGCTAAGACACTTAATTGCTACTCTCCCTTGAGAAGCCTTACCCACACTTCAGTATGGCTGACTAGTCTCCTCCGTCTCTTAGAGAATCCCACATCCATGCTCTCTTTTATAGTCTTTCTTCATATTTTTAATTTTTTCAAATATTTTATCTATTTGAGAAGAGCGAGAATGGGCATGCCAGGATCTCCGAGCCACTGCAAATAAACTCCAGATGCATGTACCACCTTGTGCATCTGGCTTATGTGGGTACTAGGAAATAGAACCCAGGTCTTCGCAGGCAAGCGCCTTAACCACTCAGCCATCTCTCCAGCCTTTTCTTCACATTTTTTTAAAAATTTTTTTTGTTCATTTTATTTATTTATTTGAGAGTGACAGAGAGAAAAAGAGGCAGAGAGAGAGAGAGGGAGAGAATGGGCACGCCAGGACTTCCAGCCACTGCTAAACGAACTCCAGATGCATGCGCCCCCTTGTGCATCTGACTAACGCGGGTCCTGGGGAATGGAGCCTTGAACTGGGGTCCTTAGGCTTCACAGGGAAGCGCTTAACCGCTAAGCCATCTCTCCAGGCCCCTTCTTCACATTTTTAAGAATATCCATTTTTATTTATTTATTTGAGAGATGGAGGCAGATAGAGAGAATGGGTGTGCCAGGGCTGCAAACAAACTCCACATGCATGTACCACTTTGTGCATCTGGCTTACATGGGTCCTGAGGAATTGAACCTGAGTCCTTTGGCTTTGCAGACAGGCACCTTAACTGCTAAGCCATCTCCCCAGCCCCCTTTCTTCATATTTTTAATAAAATCTCCAACTCTGCTCCATAAAAAAATACCTTCTTTCTTTCTTTCTTTTTTTCTGAGGTAGGTTCTCCCTCTAGCCCAGGCTGGCCTAGAATTCACTATGTAATCTCCATTACCACCACAGCTAGTACTATGAGCAAAAAAAGAAAGAAAGAAAACTGAGACAAGCCATGTAGGCAGGCTGCACTCAAACTCACTATATAGCTGAGAATGACCTTAAACTTCTGGTCCTTCTGTCTCCAGCTTCCAAGTGGATTACAAGTGGGATTACAGAGACATGCTGCTATGCCTGGCACCTTACATGGTGCCAGGGATCTGAACTCAAGTCCTCATTGCTTTGCCCACTGATGCACAGTGTGGCAGAAGCCACCATCTAAGTACCTGCCTCAGGCCAAAATCTTGAGCCAGGGTTTTCCCATCCATGCATGATTTCATTAGCCAAATGCCATGGAAGACAGGCTTTCCCTTCCCCTCACTTCCAACGAGGGTCCCCAACCTTGAAGCTGAGAAGCTCACTCTTTCATATAGCCCCAAAGCTGCAGAACAGTCTAGGTATGAGCCTGGCCCAGCAAACTGCCAAGCCTGTATTCTACTCACTGTCCCATGTGCCCCAAGATGCACCTAGTGGGGTCTATGACCAGCCACTGTAAGAATATAAGAAGACACGTAACACACACACACACACACACACACACACACACACACACACTGACCAGTGAGCAGGCTCCCAAGGCCACAGGACATAGGCTCCTCTGCAGGTCCTTCTGGGTGGCCTCCTAGGTGCTGAGTTCCAGGTGTTGACTCCCTTTCGGATGGGCCCAGTCACTCCTCTTTCGGGAAGAACAGTGAGGAGTCCCAGAGCAGACCTGTCCTCATCTCGGGAGCAGGGTTCTCAATGACATCTCTGTTCCTGCCACATTGGAGAAGGTGGGAGGAGGGTGGTGGAGCATTGATGGCCAAGGTATGTGGGTGTTTTCATGCACAGGGCCCGAGAGACGCTGTTAACCAAGTGAGGCCCAGCTGGAAGGGCCCATGTGTGCCTGCGGCCTCAGCCTGTGACCACAGAAGTCAGGGAGATGCCAGGAAGGCAAAGCGGGCTCTCCCTGACAAAGGCTAATTTCACGACAATAGCAGTCACATCGAAGGACTGTGACAGTCAGGGCACTCAGTGCTTTACATACATGGCCTCATTTCATCCTCATCCCCTCCTGGTAAGGAGGCTGCAACGCTGTGCCCATTTTACAGGTGAGGAAACTGTGACTCAGAGCAGAGAGGAACCTTACGGAAGTTCACAGGGTCAGTCACGGAGGTCAGGCTAGGACGAGGGCTTGACTCTGCAACGGCACAGCCCCTTCTCCATGAACCCTCCCTAGATCGTTGCCAGTCAAAGCGCAAGGCGGAGACGCCTGAGTCAGCGCGAGCTTTACCGGGAAACCCACACAGGCGGCACAGGGCGCAGCCTGCAGAACCAGAGCCCTTGCCCGGGGACCTGACCCTGACTCCTACTGGTCCCTCTGTCCTGGGCCACACAGCCCAGCCTCAATCACGTTTATAGACTCGACAAGGAACTATTGTCCCCTTGGGGTGTTGACAAACGGTGCCCGTGGGAGGTTGGCTTGGGAAGTGGTGGCGGGTCACGATCATTTACTTACTGCCTCGTCCCTCTCTGACGGGCAGCTCAGTCAAGTGTCAGTGCTGCTATCTGGAAAACAAGTGCTGCCGCTCCCTTCACCCCAATACACAACATCTCCTCAGTCCTGGCTTCCAGGCTCCTCCTTGGTTAAGACAACAAAAAACGTTAGCAACCCAGCGCCAGTAACTCAGAATTGGAGTGACCCACGAGCGCCCTGGCCCTGCCGCGGGCTGGGGCGCCGGCTCCTGCTAGTGTGCGGCGCGCGTGCGTTCACTCCTCAGCATTTCCTAAGTCAGATGTAGTAGCACGTCTCTTACTTGGGGTGAAGGCAGGAGAATCAGAAGTTCAAGGATGACCTTGACCTTGCCACACAGTAAGTTTGAGTGTTCAAGGCCAATCTAGGATATAGCATATAGGAGAGCTTTTAAAAAAAAGGCTTTGGGGTAGCAGTCGGGCGGGGGGTGTTATTTATTTGCAAGGAGAGAAGAGGAGAGGAGAGAATGGTCATTCCAGAGCCTCCAACTGCTGCAAACAAACTACAGATGCATGCGCCACTGTGCATCTGGCTTTACATGGGTAATGGGGAATTGAACCCAGGTCATTAGGCTTTGTAGGCAAGTGCCTTAACTGCTGAGCTATCTCTCCAGCCCTCTGTACCCCCCTTTTTTTTCGAGGAAGGGTTTCAGTCTAGTCCAGGCTGACCTGGAATTCACTATGTAGTCTCAGGGTGTCCTTGAACTCATGGTGATCCTCCTACCTCTGCCTCCCAAGTGCTGAGATGAAAGGTGTGCATCACCACACCTGGTCCTTGGGGGGGGTATTTTTATTTTTTTTAGTTAGTTTTGTACTCAGTGTATATAGTCAAGTTGGCACCATCGTTAGCCTCCTCCCTGTCCTCCCTCCTCCACAGAGACCGTCCTCCTTGGGGAATATGGGTGGTGCATTGTGGGGTTAGCCATCAGTTATGGGTAGGAGGCAGTGTCATGTGGCTCTGACATTCTTTCCGCCCCCTCTTCCACAAATTTCCCTGAGACATGTTGGGTTTTCTTTTTTGTTTTTGTGAGGTAGGGTCTCACTCTAGCCCAGGCTGAACTGGAATTCAGTATGTACTCTCAGGGTGGCCTCGAATTTATGGCGATACTCTTACCTCTGCCTCCGGAGTGCTGGGATTAAAGGTGTGCACCATGCCCAGCCCCAGTTTTTTTTTTCTTTAAATATTTTATCAATTTGAGACACAGAGAAAGAGGCAGAGAGAAAATAAGTATGCCAGGGACTCTAGCCACTGCAAAGGAACTCATGAACTCCAGACACACACACCAACTTGTGCATCTGGCTTTATGTGGGTCTTGGGGAATTGAACCTGGGTCCTTTGGCTTTGCTTGCAAGTGCCTCAACCATTAAGCCATCTCCCCAGCCCCCCCTTTTTTTTGAGCAAGGTCTCACTCTAGCCAGGCTGACCTGACACTCACTTTGTAGCCCCAGGCTGGCCTCAAACTCTAGGCAATTCTCCTTCCTCAGCTTCCTGAGTGCTGGGACTAAAAGCATTCCACACCCAGCATAAGTAAATTTAAAAAAAAAGTTTGACCTTCAAAAACACTGGTACTGATTTCTACAAGGCACCTGAAATTCAGGATGATTTGATCACTTCTATAGACAAGAGTCTCACTATTTACAAGCAGGAGTTATTGGGGTATTTTGCCAGACAATTGGCTTTTGTGTTGATATCTAGTAGCTTTCAACTATTCATACTGATTTCCTTCTGCAGTCTCTTCCATATAACAACCCGTCAGGTTCTGCTCCCTGTAGAACACAGAAAAAGCTTAACCCTAAAACCATGGACTCTGGCCAGTAAATCCCAGGTCCAGAGCTAGATTATCCAAAGCAAGCTGTGGCCAGGGAGACCCACGAGGTCCCAAAACGATATAGGCCATTGCCAAAACACCTGATTACCTGCCAGGGTTAAAAGGTAAGACCCTAAGCCGATCGTGGTGGCGCACGCCTTTAATCCCAGCACTCGGGAGGCAGAGGTAGGGGGCTCACCATGAGTTCGAGGCCACCCTGAGAATACAGAGTGAATTCCAGGTCAGCTTGGGCTAGAGTGAGACCCTACCTTGAAACAAAACAAAACAAAATAAAACAAAAAGGTAAGACCTTACTGCTGAGGACAACACAGGCCATGGTCACAGGACATCAGAACACCATGCTGGAACTGAACGGGAATCTAGCTCCCTCCTGTCTAGACCTTATAGTGCAGGAAAGCCCTATGGGTGCTTCTGGAGAACAACGGTCACCAAAGCGTGACTAAGCAGGGGACCCTGCAGACTAAGAAGTCAACTCGACAGAACACAGCACACACTTGAGCAATAGTGGCACACAGCCTCTGCAGGTAACTCTTCTCTGCGGGGACATGGAGCCCACTCAGTGGGAGAGAATTCATGTCTGGTACCGGGAACCAAGTCAGAATCCCATGCTCAGGAAACTCATAGACGTCAGAGAAGAACCCCCACTGTTCTCTGGAGAAAAGTTTCTCTCAAATAACTTTGCATATCCCCTTTAACTCAACTTGCTCTCACTCTTGGTTGGAGAATCTGTTTTATTTTACACATGGCACAGAAAACAGAGGAGAACCAAGATCCATCAATATGACAAGAAGAGAACTGACTGCCCATCATGAGCTATGCCCCTTCTACCACATAGGCCAGGGCCCAGGAGAAATTCCAGAAGAAGCAGTGACGCGAATACTGCTCTCACTGCTAGCCTGACAACCAGCTCCAGGGTGATGAAGACAGACATGATGATCAATCAAAACCCATCAAAGCAGAAATTCAGAGGCTACAGAGAACTCAACACTAAATCAGACTGCCAACAGGCCTGCCATGGCTCAGGGAACAATACAGAAGAGGGGGTGAAAAGACTGTAATGAGCAACAGAGCGGGTAGGAGTACCCTGAGGCACACTTGCCCTGCTATCCCGCAGGGGCTGGCTGAGACCTTCATGACCCCACAGGGAATACCATAACCCCACTGAGGAGGGCCTCCAAGGTAACGGGAGCTGGGGCGAGGAGATAAAAGAGTATAACCTGGTATAATATATAAAATTTACAAGAAATTAAAAGTGCTGGAGATATGGATTAGTGGTTAAGGTGCTCGCTTGCAAAGCCAAAGGACCTAGGTTCAAGTCCTCGATACCCATGTAAAGCCAGATGCACAAGTTGGCACATGTGTCTGGAGTTGGTTTGTAGTGGCTAAAGGCCCTGGCACAGTTATTCTTTCTATCTATGCATCTATATATTTCTCTGTCTCTCAAATGAGTAAATAAAGTGCACAGCTTTGGGAGGGATGTGCAGGGAGCAGTGAGGGTAGAATGGGATGCCTAGCCACCCAGATCAGCCGAATCAACCCTGGTGATCAATGGGAGATCACCAGATCACCCTTACATCCAAAAATTTAAAAAAAGTTTTAATTTTTATTTGCAAGCAGAAAGAGAGAGAGAGAGAGAGAGAGAGAGAGAGAGAGAGAGAGAGAGAGAGAGAATGGATGCACCAGGGCCTCCAGCCCCTGCAAACAAACTCCAGACGCATGCACCCCCTTGTGCATCTGGCTTATGTGGGTACTGGGGAATAGAACCGGGTCCTTTGCCTTCACAGGCAAGCACCTTAACCACTAAGCCATCTTTTTAGTCCCCCCCAATTTTTTTTTAAAAGAGCCCTTCTGTGTAATAGAATGAAAACTCCAACATCATTGGATACTCCCGCTAGGGTAGCAGATAACAGTGGGCCAATTCTACCTCCTTCCAGTAGGTGGCGGTAGCAGTCAGCTGTAACTGGTAAAGAGCCTGTTGAATCCAAACCTAAGAGGAGCTGCTGCCCTCGGAAATAGCAATTCTATGTTCTCTGACAATTTTATTTTCTGGGTTAAATATTTTCAGCTTCTCAAACAATAATTAATGTCCTTAAAGAGGGTCAGAGGGGACCTAAAATGTTTAGAATAGCATCTTCCTATTTCTCAGACCTGTGTCTGAATTCTACTCTTACCTTCTATGCCACCTTGGCCAGTATTTTTCCGGCTCTTGCTCTTTTGACTTGTTAAAATGGGACATTCCCAAAGGGTTATTATGGGGATTATATAGGAAGAAATATGTACTTTTCAGGAGTCCAAGGCCAATCTGGATTACATAAGACCCTGTTTCAAAAAACAAAAAAATGAGGTCTGGGGATGTAGCTCAGATGTGAGAGAACTTGTCTGCATGCTCAGAGTCTTGGGTTCAATCACAGACGCTGCATAAATGGGGAATGGTGGCAAGTACCTGTACTTCCAGCCCTTGGGAGAGGGAGGAGGAGGATCAGAAGTTCAAGGTTGTGCTTGGTTACTTAGTGAGTTCAAAGCCAGCCTGGACTACATGACATCCTGTTTCAAAAGGTGGGGGGGATGGAGAGATGACTTAGCAATTAAGGCACTTGTCTGCAAAGACAAAAGACCCAGGTTCTTTTCCCCAGGACCCACGTGAGCCAGATGCACAAGGTGGCACATGTATCTGGAGTTCATTTGCAGTAGCTGGAGGCCCTGGTGTGCCCATTCTCTCTCTCTCTCTTTGCCTTTTTTTCTTCCTTCCTTCCTTTCTCATAAATAAATATTAAAAAAATAAAAGAAATAAAAAATAAAAGAAATGTATTCAGCACAGTGGCTGGCCCCAAAGCCCTTGCTAGTATAATGTATTAAAAGCACACTGCTTTTTTAAAAAATTAAATTAAACTAATTAATTAATTTGCATGTGTGTTGTGGTCATGCACACACGCACATGTGTGTGTATACCAGGGCTTTTGTATCGGGCTTATGTGGATGGCTTGGGAATTGAACCCAGGCAGGCAGGCTTTGGAAGCAATGGGACATCTTCCCAGTCCCCACACTGTTTTGATAAACCTTGTTGACTCCAACCACTCTTCAGATATATTTATGGCCAACCAAAGCACTAAGACTGGCAAATGAAGGAGCTTCCTAAGTCACAGAGTGCTGTGGGAATTCGGGGCAGTGGCAGCCACATTGTGAGCAGTGATACCACTCTGACAAGCTGCCATCTAATACCCAGAACACCTCACTGCATATCCACAAATGACTTCAGGAAATTAAGTGCAAGACTTACTTTGGTCTGCACTGGCCTTGACCCTTGTTGTTCTAGACACTCTGGAGAGAAATGCTAGCTTCTTCTCAAGGGCACTCAGGAATGCCTGGCAATGCTGTGGCACAGTACATTGTCACAGAGCTCATGACCCAGTGGCAGCTCTAGGGTCTAATAGACCGGTTTTTTTTTTGTTTGTTTGTTTGTTTTTGAGGTAGGGTCTTGCTTTAGCCCAAGCTGACCTAGAATTCACTATGTAGTCTCAGGGTGGCTTCGAACTCACAGTGATCCTTCTACCTCTGCCTCCTGAGTGCTGGGATTAAAGACATGTGCCACCATGTCCCACTAGACCTGGATTTGAATCTTGGACTCACCATTGAGCAGCTCTATAAGCCAAGTCACTTTCTTGGGCCTCAGTGTTTCCATCTGTGAGACAGGCCACGATGCCGGGGCTGTGGATGTCCATCTACCATCCACCTTGGGTCTATCGACTGTCTATCCAGCATCATTGCCAGTGCCAGCTCCTTGCCAGTGCCAGCTGGCTCACTACCGCTGCTTTCTCCCCCGAAGTGACAAGATGTGGCAGCTGGCTACCTGGCCCTACCATGCTTTGCCCGCCATGATGAAACTTCCCTTTGAAGCTGTAAGTTGAAAGAAACCCTTTCCTTCATAAGCCACTTCTGGTAGGTGTTTTGCCCCAGCAACAAAAGGGTAATTGCTACAGTTAGGATAGAAAACTAAGCTCCCCCCAAAGCCTTCCTAGTAGAAATGAATCCTTCTCTTCCACTTCAGCACCCCCAGTGTTTCTCACCCCCACCCTCTTAGAGGCAGCTCCACTAAGACACAGGATTCTGCAATGCCGGTCCACTGCTGTCTCTCTCTTTTCTCTGAGACAGGGTCTCAGCAGCACCAGTTGGCCTCAAAGTCACTATGGAGCTGAGGATGACCTTGAACTTCTGACCCTGTCTCCACACCCCCGCAGCTGGGATTATGGACACATGTGAGCAGGCCCTGGTTTACGTGGTGTTGGGGAGCAAACCCAGGACTTTATTCATGTTAGGCGAGCATGCTAAGCTACATCCCCAGCCCCCTTTCCTCTATAAACAGGGGCACAGAGAGGGGAAGTTCATCTGCTTTACTGCCCAGAATCTGTAAGGCAAGATCAATGACAACAGAAGCAAGAACCAAATCAAGCCTATAGGGACCCACAGTTGGTGAGTCATGGGGGAGACGGCCCTGGACTGAGCAGTTCCCCAGCTTTCTTTTTCTTTTTCTTTAAAATTTCTTTTTAAAATTTTACCTATTTGAGAGAGAGAGAGAAAATTGGCACCCCAGGGCCTTCAGCCACTGAAAATGAGCTCCAGATGCATGCACCCCCTTGTGCATCATGATTACGTGGGTCCTGGAGAATCAAACCAGGGTCCTTTGGCTTTGTAGGCAAATGCCTTAACCACTAAGCAATCTCTCCAGTCTTTATTTTTCTTTATTTATTTGAGAGAGACAGAGAAATAGGAAGACACACACACACACACACACACACACACACACACACACAGAGAGAGAGAGAGAGAGAGAGGGAGAGAGAGAGAGGGAGAGAGAGAGAATGGGTATACTAGGGCCTCCAGCCACTGCAAACAAACTTCAGATGCATTCGCCCCCTTGTGTATCTGGCTTTTGTGGGTCCTGGGGAATTGAACCTGAGTCCTTTGGCTTTGTAGGCAAGTGCCTTAACCACTAAGCCATTTCTCCAGCACCCTTTTTTGTTTTTTGATGTAAGGTCTCACTCTCTAGCCCAGGCTAACCTGGAATTCACTATGTGGTCTCAGAGCGGCCTTGAACTCACACTGATTCACCAACCCTTGCCTCCCCAGTGCTGGGATTAAAGGTGTGCACCACCACACCTGGATTCCCCAGCTTTTTTTTTTTTAATCTTAATTATTTATTTGCAAACAGAGAGAGAGGGAGTGAAGAGAGCCAGATGGAGAGAATGGGTGTGACAGGGCCTCCAACTGTTGCAAACAAACAAGATACAAGTGCCCCTTTGTGCAGCTGGCTCTATGTGGGTACTGGGGAATCAAACTTGGGTCATGAGGCTTTGTAGGTAAGCACCTTAACCACCTAAGCCATCTCTCCAGCCCTTCCCAACTTTAAAAAATATTTATTTATTTATGATACACAGAGTGAGAGGCAAATAGAGAAAGAGAATGGGTGTGCCAGGGCCTCCAGCCACTGCAAATAAACTCCAGATGCATGCTCCACCTTGTGCATCTGGCTTATGTGGGGCCTGGGGAATCAAACCGGACCCTTTGGCTTTGTAGGCAAATGCCTTAACCACTAAACCATCTCTCTAACCCCTTCCCAGCTTTTTTGTTTGCTTGTTTTTTTGTTTTTTGTTTTTTGAGGTAGGGTTTTACTCTTTCAGCTTTTTAATTTTTTTCCTGGTCTTTATTTATTTATTTGAGAGAGGGAGTGGGTATGACGGCCTTCAGCTGCTGCTTACGTCACTTCTGGGTCCTTTGCAGGCAAGCGCCTTAACTGCTAAACCATCTCTCCAGCCCCTTCCCAGCTTTTATTTTTTATTTTTATTTATTTATTTATGTTTTGGTTTTTCCAGGTAGGGTCTCACTCTAGCTCAGGCTGACCTGGAATTCACTATGTAGTTTCAGGGTGGCCTCGAACTCATGGCGATCCTCCTACCTCTGCCTCCTGAGTGCTGAGTGCAGCTCCCCTTTGCAGATTTTTAAAAAGTGCCCCGCTGCTATGGTGGCACTGTTTCCATAAAGCAGGGACAGAAGTTTCTGAGATACTTTTGTTTGTTTGTTTTTTATTTATTTGAGAGCAACAGAAAGAGAGAGAAAGGGAAAGAGAGAGAGGCACGCCAGGGCCTTCAGTCACTGCAAATGAGCTCCAGATGCGTGCACCCTCTTGTGCATCTGGCTAATGTAGGTCCTGGGGACTCAAGCCTTGAACCAGGGTCCTCAGGCTTCACAGGCAAGCACTTAACCACTAAGCCATCTCTCCAGCCCTCTGAGTTACTTCTTGATGTCACCTATTAAAAGCAAAAAATAAAGTCTGGGGACATGGCTTCCAGGCAAAGGGATTGTTATGCAGGCATGAGGACCTGCGCTTGGATCCTCAGCACCCATGTAAAATGCCCAACGTAGCAGTATGTGTCTGAAATCGCAGTGCTGGAGACAGGAGCGAAGGTCCCTGGGTTTTGCTAGCTCGTCAGTCTAGCCAAGCTGGTGAATTGCGGTTTAGTGAAAGACTATGTGAGATTGAGAAAGATGCTGACATGGACCTCTGGCCTCCACACACATGCACCCCTCACATATGTACACATGCAAACTCAAAGGCAAGATAATATAGATATAGCTAACCCTTGTACACTGTGAGGCACCTGCTAACGTCAGGGGAAGGGATGGCCGGTGGGAGGCCCCAAAGCCTCACAGTGCTGCAAGCTTCTTGGATACACTGCTTTTCTATTTCAGCCCCTTTCTCCCTTCTTTTTCTTGCTTCCTCCTTCCCTCCCTCCCTTCTTTCCTTCCTTTTTTGTTCTTTCTTTTTGGTTTGTTTTTGTTTTTTGAGGTAGGGTCTCACTCTGGCCCTGGCTGACCTGGAATTCACTATGTATTCTCAGGCTGGCCTCGAACTCATGGCAGTCCTCCTACTTCTGCCTCCAGAGTGCTGGGATTAAAGGCGTGCGCCACCATGCCCAGCCCCTTCCTTTTTTTTTTTTTTTTAAGGCGTATGCCACCATGCCTGGCTTTGTTTTTATTTTATTTATTTACTTATTTTTAAGTATTTTATTTTGTTTATTTATTAGTGTGATGGATAGAGATTGAGAGAGAGAGAATGATGCACCACAGCCTCTAGCCATTGCAAATGAACTCTAGACACATGCGCCACCTTGTGCATCTGGCTTAGTGGGTACTGGGGAGTCAAACCTGGGTCCTTAGGCTTTGCAGGAAAGCACCTTAACCACTAAGCCGTCTCTCCAGCCCTCCTTCCTTTTTTTTTTTTTTTAAATTTATTTATTTATTTATTTGAGAGCGACAGACACAGAGAGAAAGACAGGTAGAGGGAGAGAGAGAGAATGGGCGCGCCAGGGCTTCCAGCCTCTGCAAATGAACTCCAGACGCGTGCGCCCCCTTGTGCATCTGGCTAACGTGGGACCTGGGGAACCGAGCCTCGAACCGGGGTCCTTAGGCTTCACAGGCAAGCGCTTAACCGCTAAGCCATCTCTCCAGCCATTTTTTTTTTTTTTTGAGATAGAGTGTCATGGAGCCCAGACTAGCCTAGAACTCAACATCTTCCTGCCTCAGCCTCCCCAGTGCTGAGACCGCAGGCCTGTACCGCTGTGTATGCCTGGCCTGGATTTTGATGCCTGCCTCTCCCTCTGCCTCTTGTGAGGCATGACTGGTCTCAGTGTATTTGCTATGGATGATTGACAGCTAGAAACACTCTCCAGAGCCTCTGTGTGGAGAGATACTGGGCTAGGAAACTGGAATGGTGGCATCTTAGCATGACTCCTTCTACCTTGGAGCTGCCTGTCGGCTCTAAGGGTCACCTCACTGTGCCTGCTCACAGGGCCACCTCAGAAACCCTGACAACAGGAGCCCTAGCCTGGAAATGAGGAGCCCCAGTAACAAGTCTTACCCTTGTTACCTAAAGTGAGCACGTCACTTCGGTCTAGACTGAGGCTTTCTCTCCTGCGCCATGGTCAGCGGGCCCAGTGACCTCCTCTCAGCTGCCTTCCTTCCACCTTGTGACTCTGAGCCTCCCCCACCCCCCACCCCATGATTCACGAGGAGGCCCCCTCATCCTTCCCGAGGCTGGCTTGCCTCCTGCACCATTCATTCCAGGAGCATGCCTCCTCTTTCCTGTCCAAGCCCAGGCCTGGCAGGACGGGTCTGCAGAGGGGACAGAAGGGGACCAATCCCAGCAGCTCAAGCTGCTTGTGGTGAGTGCTGGCAAGCCGCCAGTCACAGTGGGCCCCCGAGATACAGACGGGCATTTGTCTGGGGAGGCGCAACCTTGTGTAAACCTGTTCTTGGCTCCTCTTCTCCCCTCCACCTTGGGCAGCATGCCAAGCCCCAGCTTGATGGCGAGGTGGAATGGGCACACCGCACAGACCCCCTCTGTGGGGCCAGAAGCCTGGTCAAAGAAAGAGGTGGAGGGAAGGCTGGGAACGACTGGTGCGGGCTGCGATAGTGAGAGTCACTGTGGGTGGAGGGCGGGACAGGGGCGGATAGGAAAGGCTGTGGGCAGCGTGGGGGCTGACAGAGAGAGGGTCAAGGGCTGGTTCTCACCTCCCTCATCCACCAAGGGACTGTGGGCATGGAACTTCTTTCTTTCCAGGCCTGAGTTTCCCCAGCTTTAAAATGTGGCCACTGTCTTACCCTTAAAGTTTTGAGGGCTCCAATGAATAAAAGAATTTGTGAATGCCCAGGGTGGTGTAGTACAGGGGGTGAAGTTTGCACCCAGGTAGACCTAGGTCTAAGCTCCACCTGGAGGGTTGGGATGTAGCCAAGATGGTAGAGTGTTTGCCTAGCATGCCCATGGCACTGGGTTGGACCCTCAGGGCTGCATACAGGGAGTGTGTGGTGGCGCATGCCAGGAATCCCAGGTGGAAACACGAGGAGAAGTTCAAAGTTGGGCTGCAGAGATGGCTTAGCAAGCACTGAAGGCACTTGCCAGCAAAGCCAAAGGACCCAGGTTCGATTCCCCAGGACCCACACAAAGCCAGACATACAAGGTGGCGCATGCATCTGGAGTTCACTTGCAGTGGCTCTTTATCTCTCTGACTATCTTCTATATCTCTGCACTTGCAAATAAATAAATATACACATATATTTAAGAAAAATACACCAAATCCCCCTCACTGCCATGGACAAGTTCATCACTATCCTCATTCTCCTTGCCTGGACAATAAAGATAGAATAAGAGTGGGTTAGAGGGGGCTGAGGAGATGGTCCAGCAGATAAAGGCATGTGTTTGCAAATCCAACTAACCTGGGGTTCAGTTCCCCAGTTCCCACATGAAGTCAGATGTACAAAATAGCACACGTGTCCGAAGTTGGTTTGCAACAGTAAGAAACCTCGACACACCCATACACTGTCTTTCTATAGCAAATAAATAAAACTACCTCAAAAAAAAACATAAAAGGGTGTTTCTTTAAAAAGGTATTAATTTAGCTTTATTTTGGTTTTTCGAGGTAGGGTCTCACTAGGCTCACCCAGGCTGACCTAGAATTCACTATGGAGTCTCAGGGTGGCCTCGAACTTACAGCAATCCTTCTACCTCTGCCTCCTGAGTGCTAGGATTAAAGGAATGTGCCACCACACCCAGTTCTATTTATTTATTTTTTAATTTTAGAGAGAGAGAATTGGTGCACCAGGGCCTCATCCACTGTAATTGAATGCCAGACGCTTGCGCCACCTAGTGGGCATGTGTGACCTTGCACTTGGCTCACCTTTGTGCATTTGGCTTACATGGGATCTGGAGAGTTGAACCACAGTCCTTAGGCTTTGTGGACAAATGCCTTAACCACTAAGCCATCTCTCCAGTCTTAAAATTATTATTTATTTATTTGCATGTGTGTGTTTGTGTATGGATGTGCCAGGGCCACACCAGACACTTGTGCTATTGTATCTGGCTTATGTGGATGGCTAGGGAAATGAACCAGGGCCAGCAAGTTTTGCAAACAAGTGCCTTTAACCACTGAGTCATCTTTCCAGTACCAGTCCCCTGCCCCCAGTTTTTTGTGTTTTTTTTTTTTTTGAGGTAGGCTGACCTGAAATTCACTACATATTCTCAAGGTGGCCTTGAACTCAAGGCAATCCTCCATTCTGTGCCTCCCTAGTGCTGGGATTAAAGGAGTGCACCACCATGCTAAGTTCCTTTTTTTTTTTTTTTTCGAGTTAGAGTCTCACTGTAGCCCAGGCTGACCTGGAATTCACTATGGAGTCTCAGGGTGGCCTCGAACTTACGGCAATCCTCCTACCTCTGCCTCTCCAGTGCTGGGATTAAAGACGTGCACCACCTTGCCTGGCTTAAGTTGCTAATTTTTATACATCATAAATTTGTGGGAGACAGTGTCAATTTATGTGACTGGGATGTTGGCTTTCAAGTGGAACTTTTTAAAAATAGTTATTATTTTGTTTATTTATTTGAGAGTGACAGACAGAGGGAGAAAGAGGCAGAGGGAGAGAGCGAATGGGCGCGCCAGAGCCTCCAGCCGCTGCAAATGAACTCCAGACACGTGCGCCCCCTTGTGCATCTGGCTAACGTGGGTCCTGAGGAATCAAGCCTCGAACAGGTGTCCTTAGGCTTCACAGGCAATCGCTTAATCGCTAAGCCATCTCTCCAGCCCTCAAGTGGAATTTTTTTTTTAAATTATTTATTTATTTATTTGAGAGCGACAGACACAGAGAGAAAGACAGATAGAGGGAGAGAGAGAGAATGGGCACGCCAGGGCTTCCAGCCTCTGCAAACGAACTCCAGACACGTGCGCCCCCTTGTGCATCTGGCTAACGTGGGACCTGGGGAACCGAGCCTCGAACCGCGGTCCTTATGTTTCTGAGCCTCGAACCGGGGTCCTTAGGCTTCACAGGCAAGCGGTAAACCGCTAAGCTATCCCTCCAGCCCATCAAGTGGAATTTTTAAATTTAAATTTTATTATTAATTTTTTTATGCGTCTATGTGATGTATGTGTGTAAGTGTGGGCACACATGTGGAGGTCAAAGACAACTGCAGCTGTCAGGCCTCAGCTTGCACCTTTTTTAAGGTATAGTCTTTCATTTACTGCTGCGTTCACCATGCTAGAACTTTGGGAATTCTCCTGTATCCGCCTTCCTAGACACACGGGGATTACACACATAATCTACTGGGTCTGGCTTTACATAGGTTCTGGGGATTTGAACTCAGGTCTTCACACCTGCACAGCAAACACTTTTTACCCACTAAGCTACCTCCTCAGCCTCTTGGAGTTGTTAAATATGGCATTGGAAACTATTCAACTATATGCCAATTAAACATGGTGCTATCCCCAGTTGGTACATAACCTACACACAGATAATTTTGGTCTGTTTCCTTGTTCCTTTGGCTTTTTAAAAACATAATTTTCTTTATTTATTTGCAAGCAGAGAGAGATAGAAGAGAGACAGAGAGGAGAGAGAGAGAGAGAATGGGCATGCCAGAGCCTCCGGTTGCTACAAACAAACTGCAGATGCATATGCCCCTTTGTGCATCTGGCTTTATGTGGGTAACTGGAAACAAACTCCGGTCATGAGGTTTTACAGGCAAGCGCCTCAACTGCTCAGCCATCTCTCCAGTCCGTCCCCCTCACCCCCGCCTCTTTCTTTGAGACATGGTCTTATGTAGCTGAAATGGCCTTGAACTTGGTGCTGTGGGGCTCAGAGGGTAGGCAGGGTATGCTGCCATGGGCAAGGAGGGGGACTGTGTATGTGTATGGAGGGAGGTGACTTTGGTGTCTCTGAGCTCTTGGACTTGGGTAAGAGTGACCCAGTGCTAAACCTCAGTAATGTTACAAAAGGCCCTGCCCATTGGGCCCTCTGGACCACACCTCTGCTGAGTGCTTCACGTCCATCTCACTGTCTTGTCCCCCGACAACAGAATGTGTTCTCCACCTGCAACAGTCAATCGAATCATTACTCTGATTGGATTGGAGCAGCCCACCTCTGGGGGGTGACAGCGAAGGCCTTTCTGATAAATCACGAGGGTTCCAACCTAATCCGTGGATTCATCCTTTGATGAAGTTGGAAGATGGGGACATTAGTGGGAAGGAAGTAGAAGGTGGGAGGTGGGGCTTGGCTGGAAGAAGGTGGTCACTGGGAGAGTGTCTTTGAGGCCATGTCTTGTCCTGGCCCCTTGCTGTGACCCCTTAAGTCCTGGTAACCACGAGGCCAGCTGCTCCAGCGCACCCTCCCCTCCGTGATGCACTGACGGCTCTAAAACGGCGAGTCCAGATCATAATTCCTCCCTGTGAGTCACTCTCTCAGGGTCACAGTGATGCAAGAAGAGCTCATTCACTGCCGGGAGTGCACGTGAGGAGACCGAGGGCCCAAGAAGGTTAAGGACGGTCCACAAGGCGCCAGGGTGGGAAGCTACGGATGCTGCCCCGCGGTCTTTCTGATCCCTATTTTGAACCCTCCATGGTAAGAATACACATCTAATGAGCACTTATCATGAGCCAAGCACTTCTCTGGAAATGTCACCTATAAGTCTTCCTTTGTATAAGTTATATTTATAAAAGTCATTCCATCCTGTAAGAACTCCGTGAGGTGGGCATCATGGCCTCCATCTTACAGGTGAGGAAACCGAAGTTCAGAGAGGGTAAGTAACTTGCCTCAGGTTACACAGCCAGTGAAAGTGTCAGAACTGGATGCAAGGGGCACTTGGACTGAAGATTCCAGAGCTCATGCTCTCAACCATTCTACCTCATTGCTTCCACTAAAAGAGGGACACTAGGGCTGAAGAGACGGCTCAGCAGTTAAGGCACTTGCCTACAAAGCCTCAGGACCCAGGTTTGACTCCCTAGTACCTACATAAGCCAGATGCACAAGGAGGCGCATGTGTCTGGAGTTTTGTTTGCAGTGGCTGGAGGCCTTGGTGTGCCCATTCTCTCTCTCTCAAATAAATAAATAAATAATTTTTTTTTGAGTTTTAAAAAAGTGGGCTGGAGAGATGACTTAGTGGTTAAGGCATTTGCCTGTAAGGCCAAAGAACCCAGGTTCCATTCCCCAGGACCCACGTTAGCCAGATGCACAAGGGGGCACATGCATCTGGAATTCGTCTGCAGTGGGAGGCCCTGGCACGCCCATTCTCTCTCTCTCTCCCTCTTTCTCTGTTAAATAAATAAATAAAAAATATTTTTTTAAAAAAGTAAAAGAGGGACAGTATTTTTGTTTTACAAGGATTTTTAAAAAATATTTTTTGTTTTATTTTTATTTATTTGAGAGCAACAGACAGAGAAAGAAAGAGGGGGAGAGAGAGAGAGAAAAAGAGAGAGAGAGGGAGAGAGAATGGGCACACCAGGGCTTCCAGCCACTGCACACAAACTCCAGATGTGTGCGCCCCCTTGTGCATCTGGCTAATGTGGGTCCTGGGGAATCGAGCCTTGAACCGGGGTCCTTAGGCTTCACAGGCAAGCGCTTAACCGCTAAGCTGTCTCTCTAGCCCTTTTACAAGGATTTTAAGGCAGTGAAAGACAGTGACATTCTCTCTAGGCAGAAAAATGGGAGTGAAGACTAAGGCCGGGTGGACTTGAACACGTTCACTTAGGGAAGCGTGCGATTGAGGGAGAGCTTCAGAGGTGGTCAGACTGGAGAGGATGTGTGATGGACACCTTGGGAGCTCTGCAGGCAGAAGCCAGCCTGCCCTGCTCTCTCTAGAATCCCCGTGTAGAAGACCGTTGAGAACCTAGAGTGTCAGGGCTAGTTTGGCTCCGAGAGCAGGTCTGTGCTTCGGTCTACTTTGCTCATGTGGAAGTGAGCGTGAGATGGCTGTTTGGGGGAAGTGAGCGTAAACATCAAAGCCCCCTGGGGAGATGGGCCCAGAGCAGCACAGAGTCCATAGATTTCATCTCTCTCCCCTGTCTCATTTCTCCACCGAACCCTGCACACTCCCATCAAGACAAAAGTCTGCAAGGGCTCTGAGATGAGGAAGGAAGAAAGAGATGGGGAAATGTCACGCTATCCATTTTCAGAATCTATCCAAGACTGAGAATTAAAAAGAGAGAGAGAGAGAGAGAGAGAGAGAGAGAGAGAGAGAGAGAGAGAGAGGGAATAATTTCATTTATTTCCTTCTCCTTCCTGCCATGTGGACTGGAGTTATATAACTGAACTTCTCCAAGTATCCTGTGGGGGCCTCCAAGAGGTAGGGCTGGCCGCCACTTAAATAAATACCCCTGCGCCTTCTGCCCCCGGGCCCAGGGTCTGAGCCACCGCAGCAGCCTGGGAGGGAGGCAGGACAAGGCGGCAGCTGGTGAGGGTGAGGACGGGCGCGGGACAGCTGGTTAGAGCTCTGGTACCAGCCGGCTCACCGTGACCGGAGGAGACTGCGGCACGGCTGGGAGTCACTGCCCTTGGCTGTGCTCCCCTGGGGACAGAATGAAGCACCCCAAGTCTCTCTCCTGCTCCTTTACCTGTCCTGGCACCCACACACCCATGCTGAGCATCTTTGGGACCACTAGGTTTTCCCGGCAGGATGTGGCCCCTCTCCTGGAGTGTTCTCCCGCCTTTGCCCCCATTCACTGGTGTGTAATACGGTGGAACCTGGTTTGAATTTTGCGTCCCCCTCGCTGTGTTCCTTGGGCTCGTAACTTTCTCAAGTCTGCTTCCTGCATGTCAACTGGCTCACTCTTTGCTGCGACCTCAGAGGACATCATAATTCTGCTTGCTTGCTTTCTCCCTCCCTCTCTCTCTCTCCTTCCTTCCTTCTTTCTTTCTTTCTACTACATCTGGCTCTTTCTTTTTGAGATAGGGTTTCATATATACCAGAGTGACCTCCAACAATCTATGTCACCAAGGATGACCTGGAACTCTTTGTTTGCATGTGTATCCTGAGAGTACATAGTGAATTTCAGGCCAGCCTGGGCTAGAACATAACCCTACGTCAAAAAACAAAACAAGCCAAGTGTGGTGGCACACGTCTTTAATCTTAGCACTCGGGAGGCAGAGGTAGAAGGATCACCACGAGTTCAAGGCCACTGAGATGACAGTGAATTCCAGGTTGGCCTGAGATAGAGTGAGACCCTGCCTTGAAAAACAAACAAACAAACAAACAAACAAAAACTTGGGCTATAAGGTCACTGAGAAACCCTGCTGAAGCTGAGCTGAAAACCTCTTCCATGTAGACCAGCTGACAGAAAGGTGGAAAAAGCCACACTGCATGCAGTTCAATGAGAGAGAAATCACCAGTGAAGATACTCAACAGTGGATACTGCAAACCTTATATTTGGCCAGCCAGGCCAAATGAGCCAACGGGTGCAATAGTGGCACGTCTGGGGGAAACCAACCGCCCTCTAATTTGACTGGAGGTCTGCTCCATGGGAGGGAATATATCCCTGATACTGAAAACCTACAATAGGTGTAATCATGAGCCCAAGGTTGTAACTTCTGCTGGGATCTGGCTAAATGTATATACTATGCTCACCAACCTGCCCAGTAAGTACTTCTCTTAATGTTCATACCCATATATTAATGATACTCTCACTTTTGGTAGAGAACCTTCTCTTTTCAGATGGCAGTGGCCTTGGAATGACTCAGACGGCACCATGGTGCTGAGAAGTGACAGAGGAGTGTTCAGCACTGAAATATCTCTATCACACCTTCCAAGGCTCAGGGTCTATCATGGAAGAGGTGGCGGAAAGAATGTAAGAGCCAAAGGAAGGGTAGGACTCCTTACAACGGGCTCCCTCCAGACACAAACTGGCCTAGATATCCATGACCTCACAATGACTGACACTACCTACACAAGACCATCATAATAGGAGGAAAAGATCATGACATCAAAATAAAAGAATGACTGATTGAGAGGGGGAGAGGATGTGATAGAGAGGTTTCAAAGGGGAAAGTGGGGGGGGGAGGGAGGGAATTACCATGGGATATTGTTTATAATTATGGAAGATGTCAATAAAAAATTATATATATGGCTGGAGGGATGGCTTAGCAGTTAAGGTGTTTACCTGCAAAGCCAAAGGATCCAGGTTCTATTCCCCAGGACCCACGTTAGCCAGATGCACAAGGGGGTCCACGCATCTGGAGTTCGTTAGCAGTGGCTGGAAGCCCTGGTGCACCCATTCTCATTCTCTCTCCCTCTTTCTCTGTCAAATAAATAAAAATAAAATATTTTTTTAAAAATTATATATAGAGAGAGTGGGACGTCGGCCTTGCGATCGATAGCGCGCGTGGGCTCGGCGACGGCAGAGCGAATTAAAGATGGGTGATGTTGAGAAAGGCAAGAAGATCTTTGTTCAGAAGTGTGCCCAGTGCCACACTGTGGAAAAGGGAGGCAAGCCCAAGACTGGACCAAATCTCCATGGTCTGTTTGGGTGGAAGACCGGTCAGGCTGCTGGATTCTCTTACACAGACGCCAACAAAAACAAAGGCATCACCTGGGGAGAAGACACACTGAAGGAGTATCTGGAGAATCCCAAAAAGTACATCCCTGGAACAAAAATGATCTTCACTGGCATCAAGAAGAAAGGAGAAAGAGTAGACCTAATAGCTTATCTTAAAAAAGCTACTAATGAGTAATGGCCTCTGCCTTATTTATTATAAAACAGAAATGTCACATGGCTTTTAATGTGTACCATAATTTTACTGATTTCATACACCACAATTCAGATCATGAATGACTAACAGAGTATTTTTGTTGGAGAGTCCTTATTTAAGTAAAATTGGCTTGCAGTAAAGAGAATATGATCTTTTTAAAAATAGTATTCTGATTTAGTAAATACTATAACTGTTTTCCCTTTTAAAGATATGATTGGACTTACTTCACTCTTAAACTTTTCACAGAGATGGGGAATACCACCTCAGAACCTATATGATTGGTTTTATCTTTAGATTTCTACAACTGGTTACATGTGTATGTTTGAACATTAGGAAAATTTTTCCTCACTGGTCAGAACCAAGCAAGACTCACCTGTTTCAACTGGTATGCAGTAGTCCATTACAGACAAGGGTTAAAGATAAAGACACAATTGTCTTGACTATGCCAACTCAATTAGAATTCCTTGTATCTAAGGATGCAGCCTTTTATTTATTACAGGCATTTTAGTGTGCTTTGTGTATAATAAAAAATAAAGAATATTTAACACCATATTTTCTAGTTTATCTAGTTTAGATGCTTTTAAATTAGTGTGGTAGATACATTAGGAAGTTAGACCTTACTTTTGAAATCTTTATTTAAGGCAGAGTAACTTTATTCCGGACTGTTTTTAAATGCCTGCTCAGGAACACACTAAATGGAGGACCTTCTTTGTGTGACTGGCAGTGGTGCTCTTTGTCTACTCATTTTAAGGCAGGGTCTCACTCTAGCATAGGCTGACCTTGAACTCACTCTGTAGCCTCAACACTGGCCTCAAATTCCTGGTGAGCCTCCCACTTCCGCCTCCCAAGGGCTGAGATTTAAGGCAGGCACCACCATACCCAGCTTTATTGTGCTTGTTTTAATTACTGGTACAAGACTTAGAAAGCGAGAAAGAAGGCTTCTTCAAACCTGACGAAGTACTTTGTCAAGTGAGTGCCCCCCCCCCCAGATAGGGTCTCACTCTAGCCAAGGCTGACCTGGAATTCACTAGTCTCAGGGGGTCCTTGAACTCAGGGCAATCCTCCTACCTCTGCCTCCCAAATGCTGGGATTAAAGGCGTGTGCCACCATGCCTGGCAAGTTATTTTCATTGACAAAAGAAATGCAAGAAAACAAGGAAGTCAGTCTGGAAACATGCAGATATAATTTTGGAAGCTTTCTGTAATCACAGTTGCAGTCCTGGTGTGTGTTATGGTAGGGATTTTAAAATGCCCTTGTATGTCCTTCAGAGGAGATTGAGTCATTATAACAGGATTTGGGTGTATGTTTGCTTTGAGTGTTCATCCCAGCAATATATGGAACTGACTACAACAGAGTTTATACCCCACCACTGCTTAGAACATGCGTGTAACTTCATGAAGCCTGGTAGTATTCACAGACAGGGTAGAAGTTAATTCTGAAGGATCGATATTGAACTAATGTGGAAGAAGTAAAAAACCCATGCTGTGATTTTCATGCATCCCAGAAATGATAGAGAAAATGGACTATTGTGATGGGATTTAGAAATTTGACTTAAGGCTTTATATTTATAGTTAATATACTTTCATCTTGGTTTACTAATTTCAGTGCTTGATTTTACCATGTAACGGAGAAGTGATCAAGTCCTAGTGACTGGCAAGTGCCGTTTCGTTCTCTGCATGATAAGCTTGGAGACACTGTATGTACGGAGCATTTTATTAATTTAGGTTTAAGTTTTTACAAATTTCACAGGTGATTCCTGCTATATTCTGAGAATACTTCTGATGATAAAGAGCAGTTCATGCAAAAGGGAACATACATAGTTACAAGGGTATAATTCTTTTAGAAAGAAGGAAGTTGGGGCACAAACCTCACCTGCCTGTTGATAGCTCTTATAAGTGGCTAGGTAGTATCAAATGAAAGATATTTAAGGAGTCTTTCCAAGTGCCACTTCAACTCAGTTTTGCTTACATTGCAGTGCCCAGTAGAATTTAATATGATGATGGTATCTTCTAGACCCTGTCCACCAACCAACCGCATGCTCTTCAAAAGAGCAACTTATTGTTTATTTGAGGTAGGGTTTCCCTGTAGCTCAGGCTGACCTGGAATTCACTTTGTAGTCCCAGGCTGGTCTTAAACTAATGGCAGTTTTCCCACCTCTGTCTTCTAAGTGCTGAGATTGAAGGCATGCACCACCATGCCAGACGTAGAATTAAATTTTTATTAAATTTCTGTAGCCACAAGTGGCTAGTTACTACTGCATTAGTAAAATGGATCTAGACCTAGTGAAAGTGCTTTCCTTCAGTTCTCTACCCCCCTCCCCCCCAATAAGGTCTCATTAGCCCAGGCTGATGTGGAATTCACTGTAGTTTCAGGGTGGCCTCCAACTCATGGTGATCCTCCTACCTCTGCCTCCCGAGTGCTGGAATTAAAGGTGTGCACCACCAAAAAAAAAAAAAATTATATATATATATGGGGGGGGGGGAGGGAGCAAGTTTCCATCTCACAAAGGGGAGCAGGCTGGCAAAAACAACTTTGATATCAGTCAGAGACTCCAGCTGAAAAT
The DNA here is from genome assembly GCF_020740685.1 of Jaculus jaculus. NCBI lineage: Eukaryota > Metazoa > Chordata > Mammalia > Rodentia > Dipodidae > Jaculus > Jaculus jaculus. The sequence continues at coordinate 57,133,249 of NC_059106.1, read as the reverse complement.
GAGACAGGGGGGAAAGTGATGGAGTGAGACATGCAATGTTCTGCTCAGGCTGCTGCAGGTAAGTGCCCTCCACTGTGAGAGAGCACATGGAGCGTTGTCAGGGTGTGCAGAACACACACACATACACACACACACACACACACACCACCCCACTCCACACAATATACACCACATTACACACAAGAAAAAAATGGGCAAGTTTATTCTACACAGAAATTTTCTTTTCTTTTCTTCACTCCTCTGTTGAGGACCAAGCCCACGGTCTCACGCATACTAGGCAAGCACTGTACCCTTCCCTCACCCTGAAACAGAACATTTCTATCCCTTCCATAATGGAAAACCAGTGTCACTTGCCATTAATAGAAGCCATAGTAAGATAAGTCAGATGAGACCACGTCATTCCATTTTAGGTGGACAGTGTCACTTCCCAAAGTGTCTGCCCAGGGCTCAGCCTCTTCCTAAACAGGCAAGCGAGTGGGCTGGGAATGTGGCTCAATTGGTAGCGTTTGCCTAGCAGGCAGGAAGCCCTCGATTCCACCCCAGCACCAAATAAATGAGGCCCGGTGGTACATGACTGTAATCCCAGTACTCGGAGGTGCGGGCAGAAAGATCAGAAGTTCCAGGTCATTCTCAGTTACATAGTGAGTCTAAGGCCAGTCTGGGACCCTTTTACAAAATGGAACACCATCTTACCAAAGTGAGGATCAACACCTCTGTTTCTTGCACTACAGCCTGACTGGCATGCCATCGCCTCTCACAGCTCTGCATTTCTTGCTGTCCTCATTTAAGTCCTTCCTTCAATGTGTTTTCAATGTGGTCTTTGTGTGCAGCAACCTCTGAGGCCTTATTTGCCTACGAATGTTTTTATGATGACCTCACGTTTCAGTGACAGCCATAAGAGTCTAGATTGAAAGAGTTCTTTTCTTTCAGTTCCATGTTTCTGCCTCCTTGACTTCCCTTATCGGGGTCACTGGAGTGAGTCCGTGTGATGCTGGTCCCCTGTGAGGAAGCCAGTTCACAGTTTTAATCGCAGCTTAACCGTGATGTTTGTGTGTGGGTTTGTTCCTTGTCTCTACCGCTGATTATTTCAAGAGACCCATCAACCTGTTCGCTCACCTTTCTGTACTTTTAGAAGCTCTAATTTCCATTATTTCCTCAGTCACTTCCTTATTTTCATCTTTTTTTAAAAAACCTGCTGAGCAGGGCGTGGTGTCGCACGCCTTTAATCCCAGCACTCGGGAGGCAGAGGTAGGCGGATCGTTGTGAGTTTGAGTCCGCCCTGAGACTCCACAGTGAATTCCAGGTCAGCATGGGCTAGAGTGAGACCCTACCTTGAAAAACCAAAAAAAAAAAAAGCTGTGTATGAGTGTTTGTGTGTGTGTGTGGGTGGGTGTGTGGGTGGGTGTGTATGGGTGTATGCCAGCACTTATGTGGTCAGAGGACAACCTCAAGGTGCTGCTCCTCTCCTTTCATCTTGTTTGAGACAGGGTCTTTCTTTTCTTCCCTTTTCTCTCTTTCTCTCTTTCTTTCTTTCTTTCTTTCTTCCTTCCTTCCTTCCTTCCTTCCTTCCTTCCTTCCTTCCTTCCTTCCTTTCTTTCTTTCTCTCTTTTTTTTTGAGGCAAGCCCAACTGACTGCCTTTATTTTCTTCGTTCGACAGTGAGTGTGAGAGAGACAGAATTGGTGCGCCAGAGCCTCTAGCCACTACAATTGAACTCCAGAGGTGTATGCCTCCTTGCGTGCATGTGTGACCTTGTATGCGTGCATCACTGTGTGTGTCTGGCTCACGTGGGACCCAGAAAGTCATTTATGAGGTCTGAGGCTTCACAGGCAAGTGCCTTAACTGCTAAGCCATCTCCCCAGCCTGAGACAGGGTCTCTCTTTTTGCTTTGTCACTGTGAAGGCCCGACTAGCTGGCATATCACTCTGCCTCCTATTGCTGCATGCACGTTGGGATTACGGAAGTGTGTGGCACTGTGCATTTGGCCTTATGTGTGTGCTGGTGATCCAAAGCCTGGTTGTCAGATTTGAGTTGTAAATTTATTTATGTATTTATTTGAGAGAGAGAGAATAGGTGTGCCAGGGCCTCTAGCCACTGCAAATGAACTCCAAATGCATGCCCCACCTTGTGCATCTGGCTCACATGATTCCTGGAGAATTGAACCTGGGTTCTTAGGCTTCACAGGCAAGTACCTTAACTACAAAGCCATCTCTCCAGCCCCACAAGTACTTTTTTTAAAAAATTTATTTTATTTATTTGAGAGTGACAAACACAGAGAGAAAGACAGATAGAGGGAGAGAGAGAGAGAATGGGCGCGCCAGGGCTTCCAGCCTCTGCAAACAAACTCCAGATGCATGCGCCCCCTTGTGCATCTGGCTAACGTGGGACCTGGGGAACCGAGCCTTGAACCGGGGTCCTTAAGCTTCACAGGCAAGTGCTTAACCGCTAAGCCATCTCTCCAGCCCCCCACAAGTACTTTTTGAGGTGGAGTTTTGCTCTAGCCCAGGCCCCAGGCTGACCTGGAATTTGCTATGTAGTCTCAGGGTGGCCTTGAACTCACGGCAATCCTCCTACCTCTGCCTCCTGAGTGCTGGGATTAAAGGTGTGCGCCACCATGTGTGGCACATTCATATTTCTCAAATGTTATGGCTTGAGGTCTGAAATGCCCTCTCTCTCCACCTACAGACTCACATGTTTAAACATTTGCTCCCTACCTGGTGGTGCTGTTTTGAGGAGGTTGTGGGATCTTTGAGACATGTGGGCTATAGCTGGCAGGTCATAGGGGCGGGCCTTGAAGATGCTACCTGCCTCTGGTTCTGGCCTGAGCTCTTTGCTTCCTGTTCTTCCAGAGAAGGAAGCTGAGCGCCAAGCTCCCACCCTGACAGGCTGAGCTACTCCAGCCACCACGCTTCATGATGGACTGGGACCTCTGAACCGCGACCCAAATAAACCCTTCCTCCTTTAAGTTGCTTTTGCCCACTATTAGAGGGAGATCCTACCTTGAAAAAACAAAGAACAAAGAAAAAAAGAAGGAAGGAAGGAAGAAACAAAGGAAGAAAGGAAGGGGAAGGAAAGGAAATGGAAAAGAAAAGGAGCAGAGTGTGGTGGTGCACGCCTTTAATCCCAGCACCCTGGGCAATGCAGTATGACAACTACTCACACACAGCACTTATGTTTAAGTATTAGCAGATAATGAAATTCGAGATGATTCAAGGTATAGGGCTGGAGAGGTGGCTCAGAGGTTGCAAAGCCTGCTGGCCTGGGTCAATTCCCCAGTGCCCAGGTACATGAAACTGGAATTATTTGGAAAGGGAAAAAGTCCTGATGCACCCATATTAATTCTCTCTCTTGGGCAACTAAATTAAAATAAAATAAAAAGTATAAAGGAAGGGTCTGGGGAGATGGTTCAGTGAGCAAAGCACTTGTCATGTAAGCCTGAGGACCTGCTTTTGGATCGCTAGCCCGGACGCTGGCCCACCTCCAATCCCAAAGCTTGGGGAGGAGAGGCAAGGGATCCTCAGGGCAGCTAGACCAGCCAGATCAGTGAGCTCTGAGTTCAAGTGAGAGATCCTGTTTCAGTAAATGATAGGGTGAGCCATCCAGAAAAACACCCACATTTAACCTCTGGCCTCCACATGCACATCTCCACACAAAGCATAATGGAGAATCTGCATAGGTTTTATGCAAATTCTACACTACTTTACCTAGGGACTTGAGCGTGCGCAGATATTGGTATCTGCAGGGTCCTTGGGGTAATCCCCTGTGGGCACTGAGGACCAGGGATGAAGGACTGTATGTCCCCCGGTACTGTTGTTGGGTGATGGAGAGTTCCAGATGTATTCACACAACAGTCCTACACTCCCGCCTCCTCTCCGCACGCCCCAGGCATTTGGTCTTTCTGAGGCAACTGGAGATGAACATTTGCAAACAGGGCCCCTGTCCCTGGCGTTCCTATGGCCTTCAGAGAATTGCCTCCCAGAGAGTCATCTGAAACCTGACACCTACAGCTCTTGACAATGGTCACTGTTGTTGCTCTCATTGAACCCAGGACTCTGTTGCAAGGGGTAAGGGAGGACTCAGAGTGGATTCCAAAAGATAAATGAGGGGCTAGAGAGATAGCTTAGTGGTTAAGGCACTTGCAAAGCCAAAGGATGTAGGTTCAATTTTCTAGGACCCACATAAGCCAGCTGCGCATGGTGGTGCATGCGTCTGGAGTTCATTTACAGTGGCTGGAGGCCCTGGCGCACCTATTCATTCTTTTGCTCTCTCTCTCTGCCTCTCTCTCAAATAAATAAAAATAAACTATTTTAAAAAATAAATGATAAATGAATCCCCTTGCATTCTCTGGGCAAAGCTGTTACCTGGGCTGCAGCTAAGGAGTGGGCTGGGTGGGACCTCAGAATTTCAGGGGATGGAATGGGCTGAGCTCTTGGGGAAGTTCTGGTCAAACAGAACTTCTCTAAGGAAGGAGGTAGTAGGAGGGGAATATGCAACCCAATCTATTTTCCACAGTGAACTATCAACACCACAAAAGGTCTGGACTCCCATAGGGACCTGGAGGATAGCAATACTTCCTGGGATGCTGTGGGCACCATAGGGCTAAGGCAGGCAGAGCATGGAGGCCCATGTGAGCACACAACATGCCCTCGGCAAACAAGAGCGGCCGGGTGACTGTCTCTGGGCACTGCAGGCCTCAGGAGCCTCCGGGAGAGGAGGGGAGAGGCACAGCCTAGGGGCCATGACAGGCTGAGGAGAGCCTCAGATGGGAGCTTCCAAGGAAGTTCACAGGGTCCCAGTGAACCCAACGGACAGGCAGCAGAGCCCTCCCTCAGATTCACTGCAGGCACTGAAGGTGCTGGCTCAGTAATCTTTACTAAATAGACAGGATTGTGACAGGAATTTTATTTATTTGCATATTTACTTTACTTTATTTTATTATTTAATATTATTTATTTATTTGCAAGCAGAGAGAGATAGAAAGTAGAGAGAGAGAGAGAGAGAATGGGTGTGCCAGGGCCTCCAGCTGCTGCTAACAAACTCCAGTCACATGAGCCACTTTATGCATCTGATTTTACATGGGTACTGGGGAATTAAACCTGGACCCTTGGGCTTTGCAGGCAAGCACCTTACCCACGAAGCCATCTCTATCCCAAAGCAGACACATTCTTAAGTGATTGCTATGGCATAGTGTCCAGTTAATAAATCAGGAAGCTGAGGCTCAGAGGTGATGTGGTTTGAACGAGAGGCCACATTGAAGGTCGGAGTGCAGAGTGAAGTCCCTGCTGGTCTCCCCTCCTCACCGCTGGCTCTCAAGGCTCTGCATGGGTCCCCAAGATGCCTGTGCTTGGACACCACCCACCCACTTAAAAAAATTATTTATTTGAGAGAGAGAGAGAGAGAATGGGCACACCAGGGCGTCCAGCCACTGCAAACAAATTCCAAATGCATGAGTCCCCTTCTGTATCTGGCTTACGTGGGTCCTGGGGAATAGAACCAGGATCCTTTGGCTTTGCAGACAAACGCCTAAACTGCTGAGCCATCTCTCCAGCTCCCTACCACCTACTTTTGCTGCCACTAGAGCCCTGGACAAAGGCACCATGGGCTCAGGTGTGCCTGGCCTAGGCAGGCGGCCTCAGAGCCGGCCCACCCGGACAAAGGCACCATGGGCTCAGGTGTGCCTGGCCCAGGCAGGCGGCCTCAGAGCCGGCCCAGATCTAGCTGGAGAACAGGCCTTCTATTTCAGAAGCTGGCACACCCTCTTCTCCATCCTCACCCCTGAGAGCTACTGACCACAGAGAGGCTCTAACCCTCTTGCCCTGCGGATGGCCCCCAGCTTGAAACACACTGCAAATGGCAGGAAAACCATGGAGTCCCGCTCGGGCAACTGCCTTGGCTGCGTCCCACCCTGTCTTCCTGCCTCCTTCGGCTTAACTAGAATCACTGCGGATCAGGGATTCACTTCAGAACAAACCACAAGGGATCCAAACTAACAGCTCTCAAAGTAAAGAGAGGCATGCCAGAGACAGAGATGCCACCGACCGCAGCATCCTGATGTGGGTTAATACACAGCTTCAAGGCTGCCTGCAGAGGCCCCTACCAAGTGTGTATCATTACCTAGCAATTGTCGCTTGCTGGTGTGTGTGTGTGGTGTTTGTACATGTATGTGCCCACGGAGTGCCTCGCGTGCTTGCCTGTGGTGGGATGCATGCACTTGCCTGTGGTGCCCAGAGCAAAATGTCCAGTGTCCTGTTCTATCATTCTTACACTCTTTTTTTTTTTTCTTTTTTTTTTTGAGGTAGGGTCTCACTGTAGTCCAGGCTGAGCTGGAATTCACGATGGAGTCTCAGGGTGGCCTGGAACTCAAGCGATCCTCCTACCTCTGCCTCCCCAGTGCTGGGATTAAAGCTGTGTGCCACCGCGCCCTGCCTTACAGCGATCCTCCTACCTCAGCCTCCTAAGTGCTGGGGTTAAAGGCACAAACACTAAACAAGTATGTGATCATCTACACTTGGGAAAGTACTTGAACTTGGCTCTTGGCAGTGGGGGAGGGGACAGTGTCTCCGGGACCCTGTGATGAGTCTCCCGAAGTCTCAGCCCTCCACTTCAGACATTTGCTTCTTACACATTTTTGGTTGACTCCGAATCAGCTGCCTGCCTCAGCAGGCTGCCACAAAACAAGGTCCTGCTAGTGCTTAGAGTGGCTTTAGGGGGACACAGTCAAGTCTGGTCTGAGCTATAGTTCAGGTGGCGATACGGAGTCCAGCAGTGACTAGTCAAGGGACAAGGTGTTGCTAAGGAAACCATGCCCCCCATGAAGACCCGGTATTCTTTACACCCAGCTCCCCTGTGCCTGGCCCTGAGCGCGCGCGCGCGCACACACACACACACACACACACACACACACACGCACACACACGCACACACATGCACACACACGCGCACACACACGTGTACCTGGCTCCACCCCATACTGCCTTTTTTAGGCACCTCACTAAGTAACCTTGCTGGAACTACAGGTGCAGTAGTGAGCCAAAAGGACACAGTACTTGCCCCCAAAGATCCAATCTAGCAGAAATCACTGGTTTATGTGTATTGATGGCCTACTATACACAGACCCCATGTGACTGAAACTTTTCGCAGCAATTGTTTCACCTAAGTGCAAGACCAGAACCACACAGAAATGAAGGGGTTTGTGTAGGTCAGGCAGCCTGGCCTGGGGTCTGGCGGTAATTCTGAGCCGACACCATTCTGAGACCGCGGGACTCCTTTCCCAGCTCCTCAAATCTCCCCTCCTACACTCTAGGGCTTCCTCCATGGTCCCCCCAACTCCAAATCTAGCCCGTGTTCTGACACAGCCGTCATTGTCTCGGGGTACCCAGGACTGGAGTCTCCAGGCATCGTTCCTTGTGGCGTGGGGGACCGGGACGCAGCCCCCACGTGCCTGTTGCGTTGGTGGGAGTCTGAGCTCCTTCACCCCAGTTTGCATCTCACTGTACCTTAGCCAACACAGGTCCTGAAGGGGGCTACCCCCGCGCCAAACCCCCACCCCGAGTCCTGGTGCCTCCCACAGGCTCGGGAGGTAGAGGTGGATGTGGGAACCGCCTGGCTTCTCCATGCTCCAAATATCACCCGCGAATGCGAGGGGTCTGGCTCTGGGGCGCTGCTAGGTCTTGGGTGGGGCTCGGGTCGCCCTGGGGCAACGCTGATGTGCCCGCCCGGGGCTGCACCTCCCCCCCGGACGGTCCTTCTCCCCGCGCCCGCGCAGACAACTCCCTCCCCAAAGGTGCGGGCCAGATTGGGGGATCCCCCCATCCCCGGCTCATCGCCACCCCGAGTAGTCCTTCGTCCAGTGCTCGGTACAGGTGACAGCGAGGCGACCCCTACCTGCTCGGCGACCCTGCTGGGCCTCCCGCGGCCCCCGCCGTACTCCCGGGGGCTCCGCTCGGTGGCCGCCCCGCGCCGCCCGCCTGGGAGCCCGCCCCGGCCCCGGCCCCGCCCCGGCCCGCGCAGGTGATCCCGAGGCCTGGGGCCCGCCCTGGGGGTGTCCGTGTCCCGCGTACCGGTGCCACGGCGCCTCCCCGCGGTGTCCCCGCGCCGCTCCTGTTTGGGATTGCACATCTGGCACCCCTGGACGCTCAGTCACCTCCTCCAGGTCCGACTCCTGCGGAGACACAGCAGGAGGAAGGTCTGGAAGTTGGAGGATGGTGATCTGATGGCAGGGCGGGGGTGGGGGCTGCTTGGAGGACGTCAGGATTAAGACAGTAGGGCAATGTCAGACCAGAACCCAAGGACTGCCAGCTGACCGGGGTCAGAAACCGCTCATGCAGGACCCGAGGTGACTCACTCAAACCAGCCTAGTTGGTGGTTCTCACCTCTGCTCTCCCAGACCTTCGGAGGCTGAGGCAGTAGGATTGCTGTGAGTTTGAGACCACATAGTGGCCTGGGCCACATGGTGAGTTCCAGGCCAGACTGACCTATAGTGTGAGACGCTGAATCAAAACAAAACTGCGTCTCTTTGTTTTTTGATTAAGATCAAGTGTAGTGTCAGTTTATTATCTGATATATCTAACCCAGGACATGTTAAAGGATTTTTGTTTGTTTGTTTGTTTTGGTTTTCGAGGTAGGTCTCACTCTAGCCCAGGCTGACCTGGAATTCACTATGTAGGCTCAGGGTGGCCTCGAACTCATGGCAATCCTCCTACCTCTGCCTCCTGAGTGCTGGAATTAAAGGTGTGTGCTACCACACCTGGTTTAGGATTTCTTTTTTAAAAGTTTGTTTGTTTGTTTATTTATTTATTTATTTATTTATTTTATTAGAGAGAGAGTCAGAAAGAGAGAGAGAGAGAATAGGTGCACCAGAGCCTTCAGCTGCTGCAAACGATCTCCAGATGCATGTGCCACCATGTGCATCTGGCTTATGTGAGTCAGAGAATTGAACCTGGGTCCTTTAGCTTTGCAGGCAAGTGTCTTAACCACTAAGCCATCTCTCCAGTCCTGATCTAGCCTTATTGTTATTATTATTATTTTGCTTTTCCGAGGTAGGGTCTCGCTCTAGCCCAGGCTGACCTGGAATTCACTATGTGGCCTCAGTGTGGCCTTGAACTCACAGCAATCCTCCTACCTCTGCCTCCCAAGTGCTGGGATTAAAGGCATGCACCACCACGCCAGCTACGTTAAAGGACTTTTGGAAGCAGGAGTAGCAAAGGAGCTTGCTTGGGCCACTTCAAGCCTCCCTCTCGTGTTACAGCACCAACAGGAACCCCTCAAAGGAAAGCGTTTTGTTTAAAATAAGGATCTTGGGCTGCGCACAAGTCTCAGCAGATAAAGCAATTGTCACTGCACATGTGAGTGACTCTGCAAAGGAACATGGAGACAGGGCCCTTTGCCTCACCAGCTTTGCCCATAGCCCAGAAGCCCAGCCCTGAGTGGCACAGGATGGCATTTATCTGCCCTCTTGTTTCTGCAGAGCCCTGCACTATGTTCCCTCCCAGCCAGGCTCTCCTTGCCAGTAGACCTCATCTCCAGCAGGGCCTGTGATACCTGGTAGACATCAGACAGAAACACAACATGGCTCCGGAAAGGAACTGAGACGAATTGACCTTTCAGGATTGGAGAGTTATCAGCATCCTGCCACAGGCAGCAGGAAGGGTCTGGAAGCCAGAGAGGGTTCTGGAATCCCAAGAGGGCAGTTAGTATGCTTTGGGAGAGCATGACAGGGTCACAAAAGTCAGCTCTGGCTTTGGTTTTTCTGAAGAACAAAAGGAGTTCCATTATCTTAATAGAGTTTTGGGGATAAGGAAGAAAGCCCCTTTGTCATATGACTCAGCCTATGTGTCAGGAGCCACTGAGGAAGGCACTAGATGAGACATAAGACCATAACTCAAGTGGCCTTGGAGTCCCTTGCTTTCTGGCTCAGCTTTGAGTCTTGGGCAACAGAGCCTCTTAAATGACCACATCTGGGGTTGGGGAGATGTTTCAGCAGTTAAAGGCACTTACTTGTGAAACTCACTGATCCAAGTTCAATCCTCCCCAGGACTCATGTGAAGCTGGACACAGGTGGCACATGCATCTGTGGTCCCTATGTCCTATGGCCACGGGAGGTGGAGCCAGGAGAAGCTGAAGATTGAGGGCCAGCTATCCTCGTGTTTGTTTGCAGGAAGGTGGAGAATCGCTCATGGAGAAGTTCAAAGTCTATGTGGTGGTTTGGTCTCTGACCAACCAATTTGTGCTCCTACTTTTGGAAGCTTTGGAGACTGGAATATGTGTGTGTGTGTGTGTGTGTGTGTGTGTGTGTGTGTGTGTGTGTGTATAAAATGCTGGGGATGAAGCCCAGGGTCTTGCACATGCCAGGCAGATCTGCTACTGAGCCGCATCCCCAGTCTGGCCCTGGAGACTTTACCTCAGAAAGGATTGCACAGTCTAGCTTCTTTCTTCAAAGCCTTAATCTGCTGTTTATGGCTTCTGAGATGGTTGCTGGGGAAACGAGCCACATGTCATGTAGGATTAAAATGCAATTTCAGTGGGGAGACAGTACAGAGGATCACATCTAAGTCCACACTGATGCATCCAGTACAAGAAAGAGTGACAGCCAAGCTCTCTAGAGCAATGGCTTTCGAAATCAATTCTTTGCCTCTCAAACCAGGGGTGCAGAGAACCACAAAGGCCCAAAGTTGTCATCATTGTTCTTAGATATTGACATTTCTTTTTAAATATTTTATTTATTTATTGAAAAGGGAGAGAAAGATAGAGATGGAGGGGGGAGAGGCAGTTAGAAAGAGAGAATGGGAGCGCTAGGGCCTCCAGTCACTGCAAACGGACTCCAGACACATGTGCCACCTTGTCCATCTGGCTTACATGGGTATTGGGGAATCGAACCTGGGTCCTTAGGCTCTGCAGGCAGGCACTTTAACCACTAAGCCATCACTCTAGCCCTCATCAAGGTTCTTAGTTGTCTGTGGGGAACACGGTGCTCTTGTCCTGGGCATGGGTGAGCATTCCTTCTCACCCCCACCCCCACATCTGAGGATAGAGGGAGGGTGAGGAGAGAAAGGATGATGGCTGCTGCAAGTCATGTGATCCCCTGGGCTTCTGTCCTCCCATTTCTGATGTAACAAGGTAGGCTGGGTGAGGCCTGAGGTGACTCCCAGCTCTGTGGTAAGTTTGCTTCCCATGACTGTCCCTTTAATCAGCCAGCCCAGGTCCTTCAACAGCTTCCTCCTTTTCATTTTTTTTTTTTTTCAATGTAGGGTCTTACTCTAGCTCAGGCTGACCTGGAATTCATCTGTAGTCTCAGGGTGGCCTCGAACTCATGGCGATCCTCCTACCTCCACCTCCCGAGTGCTGGGATTAAAGGCATGTGCTACCATGCCTGACTTTGTTTTCATTCTTCATTTTAGGAGTTAGCACAAGCCATTTACAGGTAATTAAAGGGAAAACATGACAGGCTGTACATTTTCTTTCTTTGCCATTTTAGGGACTGAACCCAGAGCCTTGTGTGTGCTAGGCAAGTGCTCTACTATTGGGGCTCTGTGCCCAGCCTGCGAAATGCAGCCGGTGAAGCTTAGCCCTCAGCCATAGGCAGAAGTGACTCATTACCTTAGAGAGGAACCTGTGTCTGTCTAGGGGATTCTCAGAGCACTTCCTGGCTTGTAGTTACCTCATTCACACCCATCTCAGCTGCTGAATCCCAGATCCACAGCTGTCATGGTCATCTTGGGAGCCTCTGAGCCAAAGAAGAAAGTACACATTGAGAGTAGACACAATTCCAACAGCTTCTCTGTCTACTTGCCGTGTGATGTCAGTCAGCTCTCCCAAAATCTCTGGGCTTTAGTTTTCTCTTCCATAATTCATTTAGTCACTCACTGAATCTTACTGAGAGTCAGCTGTGCGCCAGCAGTGAGTGAAAGGAGTTGACAATCCCTGCTGATCCTTATGTGCTGATGGGCGAGCCAGCGCGAGGAAGCAAAGCGATGATACAGTGTGCTGGAGGAGGCGAATGCTCTGGAAAGAAACGAGAGGAGCTGGAGCAATGATATCTGCCCACTGTCTACCCCAAAGGTTTGTAGGGGAGCTCATGAGCCCATAGCATCACCTTGTCATAGACAGGCTGTGGAAATAAAATAAGAAAGGCGTGGTGGCACACACCTTTAATCCCAGCACTCGGGAGGCAGAGGCAAGAGGATCGCCATGAGTTTGGGGCCATCCTGAGACTCCATAGTGAATTCCAGGTCAGCCTGGGCTAGAGTGAGACCCTACCTCAAAAAACCAAACCAACCAACTAACCAAATAAATAAATAAAATGAGCAAATGAACTTTTTATTAGCATATATTAATTATGCATAACAATGGGTTTCATTATGACATTATCATACGTGTGCACAATGTGTTTTTTTATTTATTTGAGAGAGAGAGAGAGAGAGAGAGAGAATATGGGCACGCCAGGGCCTGCAGCTGCTAAATGGAGTCCAAATGTATGTGCTATGTTTATGTTGTGCATCTGGCTTATGTGGGTCCTGGGGAATTGAACCTGGGTCCTTTGGCTTTGCAGGCAAGTGCCTTAACCACTAAGCAATCTTCCCAGCCCCACATGTGTTTTTGTTTTTTACCGATTTTTATTGACAACTTCCATACTTATAGACAATAAACCATAATAATTCTCTCCCAAGTCCACTCTCCCTCACATCCCCTTCCTCTCTCCATTAGTCTTTCTTTTATTTTGATGTCATTGTCTTTTTCTCCTATTATGAGGGTGTTGTGAAGGTAGTGCTAGGCACTGCAAGGTTATGGATACTGAAGCCAATTTCTGTCTGGATGATTGCATTGTAAACAGTCCTGCCTTTTCTTTGGCTCTTACATTCTTCCACAATGGTCCCTGAGCCTTGGAGAGTGTAATAGAGATGTTTCAGTGCTGAGCACTCCTTTGTCATTTCTCCTCAGCACTATGGTGTCTTTTGGGTCATCCCAGTGGTTACTGCCAACTGAAAAGAGAAGTTTCTCTAACCAAAAGTGAGAGTAGTGCTTAATATATGGGTTTGAACATTAAGTAAAGTGCCCACAGGGCAGTTTGGTGAGCATAATGTATACATTTAGCCAGACACCAACAGGCATTACACTCTTAAGGCTCATGACCTTCCCAACCATAGGCTTTTGATTAGGTTTTCATTACCAGGCATGTGTTCCCTCCCATAGAGTGGGCCTCCAGTCCAATTAGAGAGCAGTTGGTTTTCCCCATAACAAACATGCCACTATTACACCCATTGGCTCATTTGGCCTGGTTGGCCAAACTTGAGGCTTGCAGTGTCCTCTGTTTTTATCACTGATGGCTTCTGTCTCCCATAATGCTTCATGCAATGCAGCTTTTCCAGCTTCCTGTCAGCTGGCCTACAAGGGGGAGGTTTTCAGCTCAGCTCCAGATTGATTTCTCAGTGACCTTGCAGTCTAGGTATGTGAAATCTTCAGCAATAAGGTCTTGCCATCGATTTCTGATGGGAAACTAAGAGCCTTAGCAAATGGCCTGCAATGTTTTTGGAACCTCCCTGGCCAACAACTCACTGGAAGGTATCTGTGGTGGTTTGATTCAGGTATCCCCACAAACTTAGGTGTTTTGGATGCTAGGTTCCCAGCTGATGGCAATTGGAAATTAAAGCTTCCTGGAGGCTGTGTGTTGTTGAGGGTGGGCTTATGGTGTTATAGCCAGTGTCCCCATGCCAGTGTTTGACACACTGTCCTGTTCCTGTTGGCCAGGGGATGATGTCCACCCTCTGCTCATGCCGTTGTTTTCCCTGCCATTGTGGAACTTTTCCCTTAAACCTTTTTTTTCCCCATAAACTGCTCTTGGTTGGGTGATTTCTACCAGCAATGCGAACTTGACTGCAACAGTAAAGTGGTACCAAGGAGTGGGGTTGCTGCTAGACACCTGACTGTGTGGCTTTGGCCTTTTGGAGCTGATTTTCAAAAGGAATGTGGAAGGATTTGAAAGCTTGGCCTAAGAGACACCTTGAGGTGCTGTAAGTACAGCATGATGGACTATTCTGGTCAAACTCAGACCTGAATGCAATAAGAACTATGGACTGTGAGGTTTGGCTTATGAGGGTGAGAATGAGCTTTGCTTGGACTGGGCTAGAGGCAGTTTGTGTGAGAAGCTTACTGTTATGCCCATGTTCTGAGAAGTTGTGCAGGGTTGTTTTGTGTAGAAAGAGACTGGTGTGCGCAGAGGGATATGGCACAGAAAAAGTGAAATAGTTGGGTAAACTGCTGCCCATTCAGCTGCAATTGAGAGATTACAACCTTTGAGATTGGGCCTGTTGACCTGCACTGGCAACAGGAAGAATGTAGACTCTTGAAGGGACCTGAGTGCTCAAGGAGTGTCCTGTTCTTCAAAATCTGCTTTATTATACACTCCCCCCCAGATTAACAAATTGGCCCCCTACCTGGTATTGTGGAGTATAAGAAATGCAGCAAAGAGAGGGTCATTGAGTTTGCAACATGGTCTTGTGTTTTGGAAATGGCCATGGGCAGTGTGAAACAGGTTTACTGGATGCCTACATGGAGACTGGATAGAGCTGTGAGGATGAACTGTAGATTGCAGTGGAGACCCAGTGGAGATGCTGGGACCATGAGATGACTGCTAAGGAAAGCTGCCTGTCCTGGGTGAAGTTTTCCAGGACTGTGAGTAGCCTAGGTGGAGGGGCGGAATTGGAATTCCAGAGACTTGTTGCTGGTTAGAATTATTCAACTTGGAGATTTGTCACTGGCTAGTTTTTGGACTTGGAGCTACAATTTGATGTTTGCCCTGTTTAAATCTTTAAGGTTATTTGTTTATTTATTGACAATTTCCATAACTACAGACAATTACCCATGGTAATTCCCTCCCTCTCCCCCCTCTTCCCCTTTGAAACCCCACTCTCCATCATATCTCCTCCCCCTCTCAATCAGTCTCTCTTTTATTTTGATGTCATTGTCTTTTCCTCCTATTATGAAGGTCTTGTGTAGGTAGTATCAGGCACTGTAAGGTCAGGGATATCCAGCCCATTTTTGTGTCTGGAGGAGCACATTTTAAGGAGTCCTACCCTTCCTTTGGCTCTTACATTCTTTCAGCCACCTAATCCGCAATGGACCCTGAGCCTTGGAAGGCATGATAGAGATGTTTCAGTGCTGACCAATCCTCTGTCACTTCTCAGCACCATGATGCCTTCTGAGTCTCCCAAGATCACCACCATCTGAAAAGAGAAGCTCCTCTAACCAAAAGTGAGAGTAGCATTAGTATATGGGTATGAACACAAAGAGAAGTGCTTACTGGGTAGTTTGGATTGCCCTGTTTAAATCTCATATTTGTTGAATGCTTCTTTGCTATGCCCAATGCTATCTTTTGCAATGTGAACGTTTATTCTGTGCCATTATGGGTTTTGGAGGGATTCTTTGGTATTATGGCTCAGTTAAAAGATCTTGGTTGATAATTCCTTATACACCACCACTCACTTTTTGGTAGAAGAGTGTATTTTGCTGTTCTGCTTATTTCCCCCCAGGCTGCTTTGGTGTAGCTCTTAGGCTGTCATCTTACTGGGAAGTTGTCCCACAATGTGTTCTGATCACACTCACTTTCTCATTGCTGGGACAAAACATCTGACCAGAAGCAGCTTATGGAAGGAAAGGGTTTATTCCAGTCTTATAGTTTTGAGGGGAAGTTTCATCATGATAGGGAAGGCATGGCAGGAGCACACAGCCAGACATCACTTCTTCACATTGGCAGGGAGGCAGCAAGGAGAGCCAGCTGAGTGCAGCAAGTGGGGCTGGTCTATGACACCTTGTTGCTCTTAGCTTAGTGTTGCTCCCAGAAAGCATCTGACCCAAAGCAGCTTGTGGGAGGACTCGAGGGGAAGCTCGATGATGGCAGGGGAAACCACGGCATGAGCAGAAGGTGGATATCACCTCCCCCAATGACACATCACTCTAACAAGGTCCCAATTACTAAGGTTCCATCAGTTGGGGATCAAGGATTCAGACCATGTAAGTTTATGGGGACATCTGAATCAAACCACCACACACCCCCAAACCCTGTCCCCAGTGACACACTTCCTCCAACTCTCGAAGGCTCCCAATTGACAATCAATATAGACCATCACAGTACTATGACTGCATCTGACACGTGAAGAGAAGGAGGCTTGAACAAGTCATATAACTTGTTCAAAGTCGCCCCGAGAGTCTGACCTTGGACCTTTGGACTTAGGTAAGCAGGGCTTAGCACTGTGGTAGGAACAGAACCAGGGGGAGGCTTGAGGTCTGGAGACTGAGAACCATTGACTCTTTGAGGGGGACACAGCCTTGGGCAGAGATGTCACTGATACTATTATCGGACTGTTTGCTCCACTCTTGTCCAAATCACACCACCTACCACCCTTCCCAACCTCCTTGGGCTCCTGTCCCCTCATGCTCAAGCTTTGAGGTCCACTCCTGATTCTCAAACACACTGGGACCATTCCTCTAGGGGTGTGACGAGCGTTTCCTTACCTGGCCATCTGCAAGTGGCCCTCCTTCACAATTCTGTTTCCTGCCACAGAGCTTCACATACCTTCCTCTCCCCCGTCATAAGCAGCGTCAGCCTTCTCAGGCCACCCTAGCTCAGGGTCTGCCTCTGAGCAGAGCCCATGATCCCTTGTCTTGCCCTCAGCTGGCTGTTTGAGGAGTCACAGCACTTGTAGGCTCTGAGAGGGCAGTCACTGGTCTTTAAAGCTAAGCAGATTGTGTGCATGTGTGCATGCTCATATGTGGGTGCATGTATGTGTAGGTGTGCACGTTTGTGGAGGCCACATGTAGATGTTGGGTTTCTTTCATTTCTGTGTATGGGGGGGTATATGTGGTGTATGTATGTGGGGTGGGGGTGGTGTATGCACACGTATATGCATTGATGTGGCATCTTGTGCACTTGTCTGCGGTGCCCAGTTTGCTTGTCTTCCATGGGCTCCCTCCGTCCCTCACCTGCCTGTTTTTTCCTTGCAGTGGAAGTTCTGATTCTGGAGCATGGTGTCTGCAAGCCCCAGCGATTCTTTGGTCTCTGCTCCCAGCAGGGCTGAGGTTCCAGGCATGTGCGGCCATGCCCAGCTGTCCTGGAGGTCGGAACTCGGGCAGTCTCAGGCCCACACGTGCCTGAAGGACACTTAACCACTGAGTCATCTTTCCAGCCTCTATCTTATTTTTAAATTATCTATTTATTTATTCCATTTTATTTATGTATGAGACAGAGAAAGAGGCAGAGAGAAAGAGAGAATGGACCTCTAGCCACTGCACCCAAGCTATGGAGGATAGTTCACATTCAAACCACAATTAAGGATCATGTTTCTAACACATGAACTTGGGAGACACAGTCAAACCACACAGTTCTCCCTAGTGTTCATTTCCCACTGTGGACACCAATTTACCTCCATAAATAATGGTGTAATGAAGAGCCTGGTATGGTGGTGGAGGGGGAGGCAGGAGGACCAGGAGTTCAAGGTCAGCCTCGAACTTACTACAATCCTCCTACCTCTGCTTCCCGAGTGCTGGGATTAAAGGTGTGTGCCACCACGCCTGACTTATGTTTTTATAAAAGAGAGTGAGAATTGGGACATCTTGTGTGTCTGACGGATGTGGATTTTGGGGAGTTAAACCTGGATCCTTAGGCTTTTCAGGCAAGCATTGTAACCACTAAGCCATCTCTCCAGCCTATTCTGTATTTTCTTTTTTTAAAATTTTTATTTATTTATTTATTTATTTGAGAGCGACAGACACAGAGAGAAAGACAGAGGGAGAGAGAGAGAATGGGCGCGCCAGGGCTTCCAGCCTCTGCAAACGAACTCCAGACGCATGCGCCCCCTTGTGCATCTGGCTAACGTGGGACCTGGGGAACCGAGCCTCGAACTAGGGTTCTTAGGCTTCACAGGCAAGCGCTTAACCGCTAAGCCATCTCTCCAGCCCCTATTCTGTATTTTCTTAATGTATTTTATTTTATTTATTTTGTGTATGAGAGAGGCAGATATAGAGAATGGGTAAGCCAGGGCTTCTAGTCACTGCAAATAATTTCAGACATATGCGCTCTGAATGCATCTGCCTTACGTGAGATCTGGGGAAATGAACCTTGGTCCTTAGGCTTCACAGCCAAGGACCTTAACCACTAAGCCATTTCTTTAGCCTCTATTCTGTATATAAAAACATTATTTGAGAGACAGGGAGGGAGGGAGACAGAGAGAATGAGAATGGGTATGCCAGGGCCCCCAGCCACTGCAAACAAACTCCAGACACATGTGCCACCTTGTGCATCTGGCTTATGTGGGTCCTGGGCTTTGCAGGCAAACACCTTAACTGCTAAGCCATCTCTTCAGCACCTTTAACCACTGAACCATCTCTTCAGCCCTATTTTTTTCAAGGTAGGGGTCTCACTCTAGCCTAGGCTTACCTGGAACTCATTCTGTAGTCCCAAGCTGGCCTTGAACTCACAGCAATCCTACCTCTGCCTTCCAAATGCTGGCATTAAAGGTGCGTGCCAGGATGCCTGGCCCCATTTTTTTTTTTTTTTTCGAGGTTGGGTCTTACTCTAGTCCAGGCTGACCTGGAATTCACTCTACAGTCTCAGGGTAGCCTCGAACTCACGGTGATCCTCCTACCTCTGCCTCCCAAGTGCTGGGATTAAAGGCATGTGCCACCATGCCCAGCCCCATTTCTTTCTTTCTTTTTGCTTTTGTTTTTTGAGGTAGGGTGTCATTCTAGCTCAGGCTGATCTGAAATTCATTATGTAGTCTCAGGGTGGCCTCTAACTCATGGTGATCCTCCTATCTCCATCCCCCCCCCCTTTTAAAAAAATAAAAATAAAAATAAACTTTTTCCAGCAATAAATCGTTTGTAGCTAAGGAATAAACCAGACAAATTTTCCTGTGGCTAAGAGTGGATTTGTGGCGGTTCTCAACTGCTGGTGGTAACCATGCCTGGACTCTGGCCCAGGTTCAGCATTAATGTTCAACAGGACTCCTGTTAGAGGATCAAGCAAGCACCTTAACCACTGAGCCTTCTCCCCAGCCCTGTTAGAGAATCAAACGCGGTCTTCCTCTCCAGTCTTTCTGTGTTATTCCCTAAATCACTCCAAAAGCAATGTAAATTTCAAAGACACAAAGAACTTATTGTTTAATGGACTGATTTAAAAAAAATTAAATTTATTTTTCTTAGTTTTAAAAACAAAACTTGTTACAAGTAATCATGACGCTTTCCCCCAAAACTACATTCTGTATTTGTCACCTTGATAGGACAAGAAATGCTCAGTCCTCAAAACACAGGAGAGCTGAAGTTGACAAGGGAAAAACCTACCACCATCTTGTCACATCAAACACACTAACACACAACAGAAGAGAAGACAACGTGAATGATGGAATAATTTCCATCAGGACAGGGAGGGTTTACCACAGCTCACGACACTGAAAGGTGACAGGACCACAAACATGTTCAAACAACACAGTATATTCAACTCCAAGGTTCAGGGAAGATCCAAGTGCACCGGCTAAGAAAGTGTTCTTGCACTTGGAAGTATGATCTAGAAGTGTCGAGAAGCAATACTTACTTGGGGCTCAGAAGCCATGGAAAGAATATGGCACAATGATAGGATTGCCACCTCTCTCTCCTCAGTCCCCAGTCTGTGTTAGGAAGATTACAGGCTAATAGGAAACAATACAAAGACACATGTATTATCTGCATAAATAGAAATCTTCTGTATGCCAAGGACAAACAGTTAAAACCATGCAGGAGTACCACAGGTTCACAAGATCAGACTGCTTCAGAAAGAACTGTAGGGCTGGGAGATGGACGGCTCCGTGGCTAAGGGTACTCGCTTTCCATGCCTGGAGGCCTGGGTTCAATCCACCAGTACCCATGTAAAGCCAGATGAAGCAAGGTCCATGCATCTGGAGTTTGTTTGTAGTGGCTAGAGGCCCTGGCATACTCATTCTATCTGCCTCTCTCAAATAAACAAATAAAATAAAAATATTTTTTGAGAGTGAGACAGAGAGAAAAAGAGAGAATATATTGACATGTCATGGCCTTCTGCTATTGCAAACAAATTCCAGACCCATGCACCACTGTATGCATCTGGCTTTATGTGGGTACTTGGGAATCCAACCTGGGCTGTCAGGCTTTGTAAGCAAGTGCCTTTAACTGTGGAGCTATCCTCTCAGATTTTCTTACTTAAAAATTTTTTAAAAAAATTTATTTGTGTGGCTGGAGGCCCTGGCGCACCCATTCTCTCTCTCTCCCTCTATCTGTCTTTCTCTCTGTGTCTGTCACTCTCAAATTAAAAAAAAAAAATTATTTGCAACCAGAGAGACAGAAGAGATACAGAGAGAATGGGTACCTCCAGCTGCTGCAAACTAATTTCAGACACATGTGCCAATTAGTGCATCTGGCTTTATGTAGGTACTAGGGAACTGAACCTAGATTGTTAGGCTTTGCAGGCAAGTACCTTAACCATTGAACCACCTCTCCAGCCCCCTTATTTCTTTGTGAGACAAGATCTTGTCATGTAGCACAGGATAGCCCTTGACTCTTTTTTTAATGTATCATTTTTATTTATTAGTGAGATGAGAGAGAGAATGGGCATGCCAGGGCCTCTAGCTACTGCAAATGAACACCAGACACTCATACCACCATATGCATCTGGTTTATGTGGGTTCTGGGGAATTGAACTAAGGCCCTTAGGCTTACCAGGCAAGTACCTTAACTGCTAAGCCATCTCTCCAGCCCTAGCCTTTGACTCTTGATCTTCCTGCCTCAGCTTCTGCATGCAGAGATTACAGACATGTGCTCCCACACTTGCCAATGTTTCCCTTAATTCAAGACAAGGTAAGTGAAGATGTGCAACCAAGAAGTAATGGAGAGGAAGGACAGACAGACCAGGTTCACTTGACAGGCAGGAGGCCATAGGCTCTGTGGAAAAGAAGAAAAGCCAGCAGATAGTGAGCAGAATGCACTGAAGGTTTAGTACATAGTCTACCATTTAGTTAGTTCGAGGTTTTCCTTTTAAAAATAACTGCTTGATCAGTAAAATAATATATGTTGCCAGGTATGGTGGCGCATGCCTTTAATCCCAGCACTTGGGAGGCAAAGGTAGGAGGATCACTGTGAGTTTGAGGCTAGCCTGAGAATACATAGTGAATTTCAGGTCAGCCTGGGCTAGAATGAAACCCTTCCTTGAAAAACAAAAACAAAAATCTATGTTGCCAGGCATGGTGGTGCACACCTTTAATCCCAGAACTTGGGAGGCAGAGGTAGGAGGATCATTCTGAGTTTGAAGCCAGCCTGAGAATACATAGTGAATTTCAGGTCAGCCTGGGCTACAGCGAGACCCTGCCTTAAAAATAAAAAAAATTTTAAAAGGGGGGGGAAATTTTCCAGCTTTGTAGTCCCCTCCTCCACAAGGAGTCTGTGTTCTCTCTGCTTTAACTCTTATTTTAAAATAAACTTTATTCTTCTAAGTGCTTCCCTGCCCTTAAGAAAGACAAAAAAGAATGAACCATGTGTAGCAGTGCTGCCTGTAATCCCAGGGCTTGGGAGGCGGAGATCAGAAGTTCAAGGTCACCCTTAGCTACATAGTAAGTTTAATGCCAGCCTGGGTTACATGAAAGCCTGTGTCAAAAATAAGCAGGGCTGAAGGTTAGGGTGCCTGCCTGTACAGCCTAAGGAGCTAGGTTTGAGTCCCCAGTACCCACATAAAGCCAGATGTACAAAGTGGCACATGTGTCTGGAGCTCGTTTGTAGTGGCTACAGGCCCTGGTGCACCTATTGTATCTGCCTCCCTCTCTTGTTCATAAATGAATAAAATACTAAAAGATAAACAAAAGGTATAGGCGACTCATTTCTTATAAGATGGTTACATGAACTAGATATAAAACAGCCAAAAAGAGGACAGCAACCTCAAGGCTCTGGCTAGGTTCACAATATTAACAGATAGATGGGCATTTAGTAGCATTTATTTATTAAGAGAATGGGTATGCCAGGGCCTCTAGCCATTGCAAACAAACTCCAGACACATGCACCACCTTGTGCATCTGGATACTGGGGAACTGAACTTGGGCCCTTAGGCTTTACAGGCAAGTGCCTTAACTGCTGAACCATCTCTCCAGCCCCTAGTTTTTCTTTTAGAATTCATCTTCTGGAACTATTATACTAGAAAGAAGGAAAATATTGTTTGCCACTTAGGAAAGTTTTGATGACATTACACACACTTACACACACACAGATGTTCTTCAATTTATCCAGTATTCTCAAAAGATCTAAAGAAGTGGATAGCTTGAACTACTTGAGTTCAAAAGCTTTACAATATGATCTTTAATTTTCAGGTGAAAAATGAAAGCTAAGACAAACAAAACATCAGGGTTTTGAACACATACACAATTAAATTATAGTGAATAAATACTGCACAATAGGAAACTTAAAAATATTCCCAACTGTTGAAATAATACAACTTCTCTGGCAGCTGGGGTCTATCCTGCAATCAAAAGGCATAATGCTGAGTTCCAAAGTGCAAAGCCAAGATGGGTTCAGGGGTGTGGCTGGGGCCCAATCACTTGGGAGGATCAACTGAGCCCTGGAGTTCAAGACCAACCTGGGTAACACTGAAAACGCATTGAAAAAAGAAATCAAAATAAGTTTATTGAATGTTTGTCAGCTAAACCAACAAACAGTGATCTAAATTCACTAAATCAGTGGCTTACGGAATAGATTTCAACTCAATTTGCACTAAGGCTTACCCGTGGCAAATATATATAAATTGTGGAATTTATTATCTCAGAGTATTGTAGGGCAAGGAAAATATAGAAAACTTTTTTTTTTTCTGTAGTTAGGCATAGCTCACACCTGTAATCCAAACACTCAGAAGCTGAAGAGGAGGACTGTCATGAGTTCAAGGGCAGCCTCAGCTACAGCATAGTAAGACCTTTGTCACAAAATATCTTTTAAATTTAAATTTTATTTAATTTGTTTATTTGAGAGACAGAAAGAGAGAGAGAGAGAATGGGGACACCAGGGCCTTTAGTCACTGCAAACGAACTCCAGATGCATGCACCACCTTGTGCATCTGGTTTACATGGGTCCTGGGAAATCAAACGTAGGTCTTTAGGCTTTGCAGACAAGCACCCTAAGTGCGAAGCTCTCTCTCCAGCCTTCAAAATATTTTTAAAAAATATATCTATTTACTTATTTGCAAGTAAAGAGAGAGAAAGAGATAGGAGAGAGACAGAATGAGCACACCAGGGCCTCCAGCTGCTGCAAATGTACTCCAGACACATGTGCCTGTGTATCTGGCTTATGTGGGACCTGGAGAGTCAAACATGGGTCCTAAGGCTTTGCAGGCAAGAGCCTTAACAGCTAGGCCATCTCTGCAGCTCCCTCAAAATATTTTTAAAAGTGTGATTTCTTCCCCTAATTCATAGAAAAATAGAATGCCTGACCTTTCTTTCTGAACAAGCTGACATGTTTAAATACTGAGCCTGAGTGCTCACTCCTGTGATTCCAACACTTGGAATCCCAGTGGATTCAGAACCAGTGTGTGCAAAATGTATTTCAGGCCAGCCTGAGCTATGGAGTGAGAATTTGTCTCAAAACAAATGGTAATCCATTCCCAATTAAAATGACCTTCAGAAAATCTGGTTGTCTTTTCTAGTTTAAGACTCAGGGTGATGTAAATATACACAGAGCAAAGAAAATCTCAAGAACTAGTAGGTAAGCCAACATCAGGAAGGGCAAGATAAAAACTGGCGAGTGAAGACAGCTGTCACTCACCAGGCTGGAATATGGAAGGCAGCAGCCATCGAATCTGTCAGGCAAGTCTCCGGTGATCATGTCCCACTTCCAGAAGTGGTTCCCCCAGGGAAGCCATGCCCGAAGGAGCCTGCCCGGGAACAGGGCGGACCGTGATCTACAATTTCAGCCCTGCCACTTGTTTATGATATTCACATCCATTTGGCATTTCTTCCCCAAGAACAATGGAAAAAATAGCTGAGGAATGTGATTTCTAGGAACGTTTCCATTAATCAGTTTTCATACAAAAAAAAAAAGTCAAAAATATTGAGTAACAATCAACCTCTGATCAATATGTTGGTTAGAAGCTATGATGCTGGTACAAAAAACACCCAGCAGATTCTCCAAATCGTAGCACTTTCTTAAATCTGTAAAAATGGCAGTGTACTAAATGACTACAGCTCTGGGCTTTGGTACCCAATGGTCTGTGGATAATCAGGGACACTAACTGCTGGGGAAGGGATAGTTGCCACATCCTGGGGACAAATTCTTTCACTTAAAGTGCCATTTAGAACGTTGTTCAAAACTCTACACAGGTGGAAGCACCCACTATTCTATCCTGCCAGGCTGGGCCTGTCGAAGCCAGGCCTGGCTGCCCACAGCACCCCTTGCTGCACGCAGCGGTAGGAGGCGCAGACACAATGGCTAGGCTGTGGCTGGCAGTGCCCCTCTGCCAGCGCCACTCACAGAGCACAGTCCAGTGGCTGCGGCTCGCTCGGCGCTGCCGTAGGGGCATCAGGACGCCGTGTCTGTGTGATTTTCTGCTTTGGGTTCTTTGTGTCTTCTTCCTCTTCAGTTTCACTTTCACAGACATGAACCACAACACTGGGAGTGGACTCAGTTCCTGCGTGCAGTTCGTATTTCTCCCCTGCAGAGAAGCAAGCACCGTAGAAAGCTTCATTTCCAACACAAAGAACTGTCCCTTCTCTCCCAACTTTCTGTTCTACCGAAGTATTTATTGCATTTAATAAAGGGTCTCAGGGGCTGGAGAGATGGCTTAGTGGTTAAGGCGCTTACTTGCCTGTGAAGCCTAAGAATCCAGGGTCAGTTCCCCAGTACCCATGTAAGTCAGATGCACAAGGTGGTGCATGCTTCTGGAGTTTGTTTGCAGTGGCTATAGACCCTGGAAAGCCTATTCTCTCTATCTGCCTCTTTCTCTGTCTCTCACATAAATAAATAAAAAAAAATTTTAAAGGGCCTCTAAACCAGGTGTGGTGGCGCACGCCTTTAATCCCAGCACTTGGGAGGCAGAGGTAGGAGGATTGCCGTGAGTTTGAGGCTACCCTGAGACTACATAGTGAATTCCAGGTCAGCCTGAGCTAGAGTGAGACCCTACCTCAGAAAACCAAGAAAAAGAAAGGGTCTCTGGCTGGTTTAGCAATTAGGCACTTGCTTGCAAAAGCCTGCTGGTCCAGGTACAATTCCTCAGTACCCATGTAAAGACAGCTCACAAAGTGACACATGTGTCTGGAATTCATCTGCAGTGGTAAGAGGCCCTGGCGCATCCTCTTCATTCCTCCTCCCTCCTCCGGGGGTGTGTGTGTGTGTATTTAAAGTTATTTATTGAGAGAGACAGAATGGGAGCGCCACGACCTCTACTACTGCAAACAAACTCCAGATGTTTATATGCATCCTGAGGAATCAAACCCTAGGCTTCGCAGGCAAGTATCTTAACCACTAAGCTATCTCTCCAGTTATATGTCTATTTATTTATTTAAAGACAAGATTTCATGAAACCAAGGCTGGTTTGAAACTCCTGATCCTCCTGCCTGCCCCTTCCAAGTGGTGGGATTTACAAGCATGCCAATATACCATCTAACCCTTATAGCCATGCTCAGCAAACCCAGGCTAAGCAACCTGCTGAAGCTTACAGCAGGGGACAACACCCACCCAGAATGTGAACCCAGTGTGACTGCACCTGCACTCCATCACAGGGCCAGACTCCCGCTGCTGAATACAGTCTCCAACACAGAAAGCTTCTGGAGACAACAGCACAACCTATATCTGTTACCTGGCCCCAGTTTGGAGACTGCACAGAGCAAATCATAGTTGATCACAGGCATGGCGTCTTCACTCTGCTTCCACCCCACCGGCGGAGAGGCCGGAGGGGAGATGAGGAACTGCTTGGTGGGCTGTGGTGGCAGTAAGTAGGACTTGTCCCGAGCCTCCCCGGACACCTGCACCTGCACAGAAAGAAGGATATGCTCACAGCCACTTTGCAAACAGAGCTGTGCTTTCCTCATTTCTGGATTGATAATTACTGTCACTTTTGGGAGAAGAATTAAGTATGAGTCTCAGACGGTCTGCAATCTCCCAGAAGGGTGCACTGCACAGGAAGGGGTACACGTATCACGTACTCAGTAAACATGGGTGGAGCCAAAGAGCAAACAGATGAACAGGGCTTCTTGCTCCATCTGGATCCCAAGTGTCCCTCAGAGGCCCACATGGTAAAAGCCTACTCCAGGAAGGTGGTAAAGGCTTCAGGAGGTGCAACACTGAGAGGTCTTTAGTTACTGGGAGTGCACCCCGAAGGTGACAGTGGAGCCCCAGCCCTTTCCTTCTTCTGCCTGAGGTGAGTGTGGTCTGCCATGATATGTGGCCCTTGCCACAGGCCAAAAGCAGTAAGGCCAATCAGCTATTGACTGAAATCTCAAAACTGTAAGCCAAGAGACCTTTCTTCTTTATAAGCTGGTGATCTTGGGTGTTGGTTACAGTGGTGGGAAGCTGGCTAACATGCTACTAAATTTCAATCTTAGGAGGAGAAAATTACTTTCTTATTTCATTATTATTATTATTATTATTATTATTATATTATTATTTTAGGCTGTTGTATCTCTCTAGCCCAAGCTGACCTAGAATTCACTATGTAGTCTCAGGGTGGCCTTGAACTCATGGCGATCCTCCTACTTCTACCTCCCATTGGGATTAAAGGTGTGCACTACCATGCCTGGCTTTAAATTTCAATCTTAAAAGGAGAAAATTACTTTCTTGTTTCATTTCATTATTATTATTATTTTAGGCAGGGTCTCACTGTAGCCCAGGCTGACCTGCAATTCACTATGTAGTATCAGGCTGGCCTTGAACTCACAGTGATCCTCCTACCTGGGCTTACTGAATGCTGGGATTAAAGGTGCGTGCCACCATACCTGGATCCTCTCTTATTTTAAACTCTACCTCAAGAGACTACCAGAAAGAATGTCTAGATATCAATTTCATTTAGTTTTCACTTGGAATGCAGGGTGACAATTAAACTGTCTGTTTATTGCTGTTTGAGACAAAGTCTTGTTATGTAGCTCTGGCTGTCCTGGAACTGTGTCACCCAGGGGAGCCAAGAAATCACCATGCTCCTGCCTTCACCTCCCAAGTGCTGGCATTACAGGCATGTACCACTATGCAAAGCAACAAACCTGTCTTTTGTTGTTGTTATTGTTTGTTTAATTAGAAAGAAAATTGCATTAAAAAATACAACACTTCATGAGTGTCATCTAATGCTATCATACCATCAAGTCTTTTGAGAAAACCACTGATTTCTCAAAAGGCCATGCCTGGCCTTTGCAGGACTGGAGTAAGGGGAGCTAGTGCTTACTACCCACAGCATGCGGGACAGGCTGGAGAAAAAGGGCCTTTCTGTGTAGTTCCATGCCCCCTGCTGGCCAGGGTTGGATCCATAGCTTCTTTCTTGAAGGTTCTGCATATGAATCACAGAACACAGAAAATGATCTCCCACTATTTTTCCCCAGGACGTCATATCCCAAGTGCCATTACGAATGCAGAGGAGAAAATGAATCCACTAACCCCATGGTGCCAGATAAACAAATTCCTTTAATGATCAGTCTCAGCAAAACAAAGTTAAAGGCTAAATACACTCTACAGATAAATAAAAACGCATCTACAAAGGACATTTTTATATTTTCTCTTATTGGGATATTCCTTTCAGAAACCTTTGACACAGTGGGTTAGGCAAGGGAGCTGGAAGCGGCTGGGGATGGGGTATGGAAGTCGGGGGCGCGGCCAGCCTGCCATGATGTACCTGCGCAAAATACAGCTTCAGTTTCTTCCCGTTGAAGTCGGCTTCGTGGAGTTCTATTCGAGCTCTCGCCGCCGCTTCCGGTTTGCTGAAGTTGATTCTAACTCTTCGAAAGCTTTTGAACAACTGGAATGTCACTTGGTCGTCATAGAGGGTGAAAAGTGCTTCAAACCTCTCCTAGGAGATGCAGAGCAGCAGGGAAGAGAGAAGGGAGAAAAATAATCAGGATGTGCAAATCTGGCTACAATGCACTTTACAAAGGAGGGGCCTCAGAGAGCCCCAGCCTCAGGAAAACAAAACAAAACAGAGTTCTAACAGTTCATTTTCCCCTTGATGTAGCATTGGGATAGTTAACCTCTTGCTGTCAATTTCAAAGGATTTGGAATCACCATGGAGCAAATCTCTGTTCTTCCCTATGAGGGATTTTTTAGATTAGATGAGGTAAGAGGACACACGCTAACTGTGGGCAGCGGCATCCCATGGGCTGGGTTCCCGGCCTGTATGAAAAGGGGAATGCTAGCTGAGCATTCAGCATTGGTCGCTCTGTTCTATTTCCTCCCTGCTGGTGTGATGATGCCAGTCAACTTCCTGTTCCTGTCGTGCTTTCGAGAGGCAGAGGTGCAGAAGTGGGAGGATCACTGTGAGTCTGAGGCCACCCTGAAACTGCACAGTGAATTCCAGATCAGTCAGCCTGGGCTAGAATAAGACCCTACCTTGACACAGCAACAAAACAAAAAAAACCCCACGAAACATGGGGAGTTAACTGATGCAAAACTGTTATAGGTTGAGCACATTTTAAATAGTTGCACTTGCCTGCAAAGCCTAACAACCTGGGTTTGATTCCCAAGTACCCACAGAAAGCCAGATGCACAAAGTGGCACATGCACCTGCAGTTTGTGGTGGCTAGAGGTCCTGGTGGGCGCGGTGTCTCTCTCCTTTCCTCCCTCTCTCTCTGCTTGTAAGTAAGTAAATAAATAAATCTTTTCCGACATCAATACAGTGTTCACAGTCCTGGATTGCAGAGGACTTTGGATTTTGAATTAGGGACACTCCATCTGCATCCTCTGAGGCAAACTGTAAAGGTCCTCAAGGTAGCTTTTCCCAAGGTCACCCCTTACAAGTTGGCATTAGAACAGAAGAGAGGAGACTGCAGACAGCTAGTAATAATGAACACTGCTGATGGGAACTAGGGAGATGATGAAAATGAGTGTGACCAACATTAAGAACACACCTGTTTGCAGATCGTTCAATCCAGATTCAATAGTTCTTCTTTTCTTAAAATTTAATTTTAATTTATTTGTTTTTCAAGGTAGGTTCTCACATTAGCCTAGGCTGACCTGGAATTCACTATGGATCCTCAGAGTGGTCTCAAACTGACAGCAATCCTCCTAACTAGCAGAGCACCGGCCTCTGCCCTCGCCAGCTCTGCATCTGGGCAGTACTGACATCCCAGCAGTGCACCGGCCTCTGCCCTCGCCAGCTCTGCATCTGGCAGTACTGACATCCCAGCAGTGCACTGGCCTCTGCCCTCGCCAGCTCTGCATCTGGCACTACTGACATCCCAGCAGTGCACCGGCCTCTGCCCTCGCCAGCTCTGCATCTGGCACTACTGACATCCCAGCAGTGCACCGGCCTCTGCCCTCGCCAGCTCTGCATCTGGCACTACTGACATCCCAGCAGTGCACCGGCCTCTGCCCTCGCCAGCTCTGCATCTGGCAGTACTGACATCCCAGCAGTGCACCGGCCTCTGCCCTCGCCAGCTCTGCATCTGGCACTACTGACATCCCAGCAGTGCACCGGCCTCTGCCCTCGCCAGCTCTGCATCTGGCAGTACTGACATCCCAGCAGTGCACCGGCCTCTGCCCTCGCCAGCTCTGCATCTGGCACTACTGACATCCCAGCAGTGCACCGGCCTCTGCCCTCGCCAGCTCTGCATCTGGGCAGTACTGACATCCCAGCAGTGCACCGGCCTCTGCCCTCGCCAGCTCTGCATCTGGCAGTACTGACATCCCAGCAGTGCACTGGCCTCTGCCCTCGCCAGCTCTGCATCTGGCACTACTGACATCCCAGCAGTGCACCGGCCTCTGCCCTCGCCAGCTCTGCATCTGGCAGTACTGACATCCCAGCAGTGCACCGGCCTCTGCCCTCGCCAGCTCTGCATCTGGCACTACTGACATCCCAGCAGTGCACTGGCCTCTGCCCTCGCCAGCTCTGCATCTGGCAGTACTGACATCCCAGCAGTGCACCGGCCTCTGCCCTCGCCAGCTCTGCATCTGGCACTACTGACATCCCAGCAGTGCACCGGCCTCTGCCCTCGCCAGCTCTGCATCTGGCACTACTGACATCCCAGCAGTGCACCGGCCTCTGCCCTCGCCAGCTCTGCATCTGGGCAGTACTGACATCCCAGCAGTGCACTGGCCTCTGCCCTCGCCAGCTCTGCATCTGGCACTACTGACATCCCAGCAGTGCACCGGCCTCTGCCCTAGCCAGCTCTGCATCTGGCAGTACTGACATCCCAGCAGTGCACCGGCCTCTGCCCTCGCCAGCTCTGCATCTGGCACTACTGACATCCCAGCAGTGCACCGGCCTCTGCCCTCGCCAGCTCTGCATCTGGCAGTACTGACATCCCAGCAGTGCACTGGCCTCTGCCCTCGCCAGCTCTGCATCTGGCACTACTGACATCCCAGCAGTGCACCGGCCTCTGCCCTCGCCAGCTCTGCATCTGGCACTACTGACATCCCAGCAGTGCACCGGCCTCTGCCCTCGCCAGCTCTGCATCTGGCATTACTGACATCCCAGCAGTGCACCGGCCTCTGCCCTCGCCAGCTCTGCATCTGGCACTACTGACATCCCAGCAGTGCACCGGCCTCTGCCCTCGCCAGCTCTGCATCTGGCAGTACTGACATCCTAGCAGTGCACCGGCCTCTGCCCTCGCCAGCTCTGCATCTGGCAGTACTGACATCCCAGCAGTGCACCGGCCTCTGCCCTCGCCAGCTCTGCATCTGGCAGTACTGACATCCCAGCAGTGCACCGGCCTCTGCCCTCGCCAGCTCTGCATCTGGCAGTACTGACATCCCAGCAGTGCACCGGCCTCTGCCCTCGCCAGCTCTGCATCTGGCACTACTGACATCCCAGCAGTGCACCGGCCTCTGCCCTCGCCAGCTCTGCATCTGGCAGTACTGACATCCCAGCAGTGCACCGGCCTCTGCCCTCGCCAGCTCTGCATCTGGCACTACTGACATCCCAGCAGTGCACCGGCCTCTGCCCTCGCCAGCTCTGCATCTGGCACTACTGACATCCCAGCAGTGCACCGGCCTCTGCCCTCGCCAGCTCTGCATCTGGCAGTACTGACATCCCAGCAGTGCACCGGCCTCTGCCCTCGCCAGCTCTGCATCTGGGCAGTACTGACATCCCAGCAGTGCACTGGCCTCTGCCCTCGCCAGCTCTGCATCTGGCAGTACTGACATCCCAGCAGTGCACTGGCCTCTGCCCTCGCCAGCTCTGCATCTGGCACTACTGACATCCCAGCAGTGCACCGGCCTCTGCCCTCGCCAGCTCTGCATCTGGCACTACTGACATCCCAGCAGTGCACCGGCCTCTGCCCTCGCCAGCTCTGCATCTGGCAGTACTGACATCCCAGCAGTGCACCGGCCTCTGCCCTCGCCAGCTCTGCATCTGGCACTACTGGCATCCCAGCAGTGCACCGGCCTCTGCCCTCGCCAGCTCTGCATCTGGCAGTACTGACATCCCAGCAGTGCACCGGCCTCTGCCCTCGCCAGCTCTGCATCTGGGCAGTACTGGCATCCCAGCAGTGCACCGGCCTCTGCCCTTGCCAGCTCTGCATCTGGCAGTACTGACATCCCAGCAGTGCACCGGCCTCTGCCCTCGCCAGCTCTGCATCTGGCAGTACTGACATCCCAGCAGTGCACCGGCCTCTGCCCTCGCCAGCTCTGCATCTGGCAGTACTGACATCCCAGCAGTGCACCGGCCTCTGCCCTCGCCAGCTCTGCATCTGGCAGTACTGACATCCCAGCAGTGCACTGGCCTCTGCCCTCGCCAGCTCTGCATCTGGCAGTACTGACATCCCAGCAGTGCACCGGCCTCTGCCCTCGCCAGCTCTGCATCTGGGCAGTACTGACATCCCAGCAGTGCACTGGCCTCTGCCCTCGCCAGCTCTGCATCTGGCAGTACTGACATCCCAGCAGTGCACCGGCCTCTGCCCTCGCCAGCTCTGCATCTGGCACTACTGACATCCCAGCAGTGCACCGGCCTCTGCCCTCGCCAGCTCTGCATCTGGCAGTACTGGCATCCCAGCAGTGCACCGGCCTCTGCCCTCGCCAGCTCTGCATCTGGCACTACTGACATCCCAGCAGTGCACCGGCCTCTGCCCTCGCCAGCTCTGCATCTGGGCAGTACTGACATCCCAGCAGTGCACCGGCCTCTGCCCTCGCCAGCTCTGCATCTGGCACTACTGACATCCCAGCAGAGCACCGGCCTCTGCCCTCGCCAGCTCTGCATCTGGCAGTACTGACATCCCAGCAGTGCACTGGCCTCTGCCCTCGCCAGCTCTGCATCTGGCAGTACTGACATCCCAGCAGTGCACCGGCCTCTGCCCTCGCCAGCTCTGCATCTGGCACTACTGGCATCCCAGCAGTGCACCGGCCTCTGCCCTCGCCAGCTCTGCATCTGGCAGTACTGACATCCCAGCAGTGCACCGGCCTCTGCCCTCGCCAGCTCTGCATCTGGGCAGTACTGGCATCCCAGCAGTGCACCGGCCTCTGCCCTTGCCAGCTCTGCATCTGGCAGTACTGACATCCCAGCAGTGCACCGGCCTCTGCCCTCGCCAGCTCTGCATCTGGCAGTACTGACATCCCAGCAGTGCACCGGCCTCTGCCCTCGCCAGCTCTGCATCTGGCAGTACTGACATCCCAGCAGTGCACTGGCCTCTGCCCTCGCCAGCTCTGCATCTGGCAGTACTGACATCCCAGCAGTGCACCGGCCTCTGCCCTCGCCAGCTCTGCATCTGGCAGTACTGACATCCCAGCAGTGCACTGGCCTCTGCCCTCGCCAGCTCTGCATCTGGCAGTACTGACATCCCAGCAGTGCACCGGCCTCTGCCCTCGCCAGCTCTGCATCTGGGCAGTACTGACATCCCAGCAGTGCACTGGCCTCTGCCCTCGCCAGCTCTGCATCTGGCAGTACTGACATCCCAGCAGTGCACCGGCCTCTGCCCTCGCCAGCTCTGCATCTGGGCAGTACTGACATCCCAGCAGTGCACTGGCCTCTGCCCTCGCCAGCTCTGCATCTGGCAGTACTGACATCCCAGCAGTGCACTGGCCTCTGCCCTCGCCAGCTCTGCATGTGGCACTACTGACATCCCAGCAGTGCACCGGCCTCTGCCCTCGCCAGCTCTGCATATGGCACTACTGACATCCTAGCAGTGCACCGGCCTCTGCCCTCGCCAGCTCTGCATCTGGCAGTACTGACATCCCAGCAGTGCACCGGCCTCTGCCCTCGCCAGCTCTGCATCTGGCACTACTGACATCCCAGCAGTGCACTGGCCTCTGCCCTCGCCAGCTCTGCATCTGGCACTACTGACATCCCAGCAGTGCACCGGCCTCTGCCCTCGCCAGCTCTGCATCTGGCAGTACTGACATCCCAGCAGTGCACCGGCCTCTGCGCTCGCCAGCTCTGCATCTGGCACTACTGACATCCCAGCAGTGCACCGGCCTCTGCCCTCGCCAGCTCTGCATCTGGCACTACTGACATCCTAGCAGTGCACCGGCCTCTGCCCTCGCCAGCTCTGCATCTGGCACTACTGACATCCCAGCAGTGCACCGGCCTCTGCCCTCGCCAGCTCTGCATCTGGCACTACTGACATCCCAGCAGTGCACCGGCCTCTGCCCTCGCCAGCTCTGCATCTGGCACTACTGACATCCCAGCAGTGCACTGGCCTCTGCCCTCGCCAGCTCTGCATCTGGCAATACTGACATCCCAGCAGTGCACCGGCCTCTGCCCTCGCCAGCTCTGCATCTGGCAGTACTGACATCCCAGCAGTGCACCGGCCTCTGCCCTCGCCAGCTCTGCATCTGGCAGTACTGACATCCCAGCAGTGCACCGGCCTCTGCCCTCGCCAGCTCTGCATCTGGCAGTACTGACATCCTAGCAGTGCACCGGCCTCTGCCCTCGCCAGCTCTGCATCTGGCAGTACTGACATCCCAGCAGTGCACTGGCCTCTGCCCTCGCCAGCTCTGCATCTGGCACTACTGACATCCCAGCAGTGCACCGGCCTCTGCCCTCGCCAGCTCTGCATCTGGCACTACTGACATCCCAGCAGTGCACCGGCCTCTGCCCTCGCCAGCTCTGCATCTGGCATTACTGACATCCCAGCAGTGCACCGGCCTCTGCCCTCGCCAGCTCTGCATCTGGCACTACTGACATCCCAGCAGTGCACCGGCCTCTGCCCTCGCCAGCTCTGCATCTGGCAGTACTGACATCCTAGCAGTGCACCGGCCTCTGCCCTCGCCAGCTCTGCATCTGGCAGTACTGACATCCCAGCAGTGCACCGGCCTCTGCCCTCGCCAGCTCTGCATCTGGCAGTACTGACATCCCAGCAGTGCACTGGCCTCTGCCCTCGCCAGCTCTGCATCTGGCACTACTGACATCCCAGCAGTGCACTGGCCTCTGCCCTCGCCAGCTCTGCATCTGGCAGTACTGACATCCCAGCAGTGCACCGGCCTCTGCCCTCGCCAGCTCTGCATCTGGCAGTACTGACATCCCAGCAGTGCACTGGCCCTATGCATTTACCAACTCTGCTTCCACGGAAGGAACCAACTGTGGGCGGAATGACGGTAGCTATGTCTGTACTTAACGATGTGCAGACCTCGTCCATGTCGCTATTCCTTAAACAGCAACATGTAGCAATAATTTCTGAAGTTGTTATACCTTCTCAGACATTAATAATCTAGAAATAAAGTGTACAGGAGGATGAGAAAAGATTCCATGCAAATACCATGCCATTGTATACAAGGGGCTTGAGCATCTGTGGAATGTTAAATCTACAGGGGTGCTGGAACACAATTTTCTACAGATATCAATGGACAAGTATACTGTCCTCTAGTTCACAGGCATGAGGCATCTTTTCATTAACTTATGTCTTCTACATAAAGCTATTATTTATGTCTTCTCGAATTCCTTTCTGCAATGCTGTGCAGTTTCCATGTACACAGTAGTGACAGCGAAGGGGGCAAGCTCTAGAGAAGCTGGGCTGTGTAATGCCTGTAAGACAAACTCAGTCAGGCTTTATTCCTGCTCTAAAGATCTGATTCTACAGTGTTTAATCTAGCCTTGAAGCTAACTAGATCTTACTTATTCTTGGCTTGAACACCACTATGGATTCAACTAAAGAAACATGTACTGAGACCTGATAATCTTCTAGTACCTGTTAAAAATACATACAGTTCAGTGTAACAGAAAGTTCTTCCCTAAACCTTTACAATACCCCCCACCACCACCACCATACTCAGTATCAAACTCAGGGACTTACACAAGCTACCCAAGGGTTCTACCATTGAGCTATACCCCAGCCCTAAGTCTTCCAATTTTGTTAATTTATTTATTTAGTGACAGAGTTTCATGTAGTTCTGGCTAGCCTTGAACTTCCTGTTGCCTCCACCTCCCAAGTTCTGGGATTACAGGTGAGCACTACCATGGCCTGGTTTATATGGTGCTGGGTACTGAACCTAACTGAGTTACATACATCCTCAGTTCCAAAGAGAAGCAAGACTAATGTGCCCTTATTTTAAGAAATGGAAATTGGGATTGAGAAAAAATGAGCCAATATAACCACACTGGGACAAATTCTAAACTGTTAAGTAAAAATGAAGTATTAACTCAACAATGGACACTTAAGTCTTATATTTGGCCAGCCAGGCCAAATGAGCCAACAGGTGCAACAGTGGCATGTCTGTCATGGTGGAAACCAACTGCCCTCTAATTAGACTAGAGGCCTGCTTCAAAGGGGGGGGGGCATACATCCCTGATACTGAAAACTTAAAACAGCAGTAGTCATGAGCCCTAGGGGTGTAACGTCTGCTGTTGTCTGGCTAAATGTATATACTATGCTTATCAAACTGCCCAGTAAGCACTTCTCTTAATGTTCATACCCTTATATTAATGCTATTCTCACTTTTGGTAGAGAATCTTCTCTTTTCAGTTGGCAGTGACCTTGGGATGGCTCAGAAGGCATCATGGTGCTGGAAAGAAGTGACTGGAGTGCTCAGTACTGCAATATCTCTATCACACCTTCCAAGGCTCAGGGTCTATTGTGGAAGAGGTGGCAGAAAGATTGTAAGAGCCAAAGGAAGGGTAGGACTTCTTACAATGTGCTGCTCCAGACACAAAATGGCCTAGATATCCATGACCTCACAGTGCCTGACACTACCTACACAAGACGATCATAATAGGAAGAAAAGATCATGACATCACAATAAAAGAGAGACTGATTGAGATGGGGAGGGGATATGATGGAGAATGGAGTTTTAAAGGGGAAAGTGGGAGGAGGAAGGGTATTACCATGGGATATTTTTTTATAATCATGGAAGTTGTTTTTTAAAAAAATTGAAAAAAGAAAAAAAAATGAAGTATCAAGGCTGTAGTGCTCCTGACAAAGCAATTGCCTAGCTCAGCACATGCATGGAAACAAACAGCCATGATGCTAAGTAACTATGAGTGAAAAGACAAGCCTTTCCCTTAGATTCTTCTTATAGCTTGTTTTCTCAGGATTGCATTCTCCCATACACTTTAATCACTGCTAGGTTACTCACAACACTGAATACAGTGTGCGTGCTGTTTACTAGTTACTATGCGGCACTGCTGAGGGAGTAACGACAAAAATAAAGGTCGGTATGTGTTCAGTACAGACACAAGCTTTCCTAGTATGCTAACAGTGACTGGACTCATGGATACTGCATCCACTCCCTGAGAGACATGGAGGGCTGAATTAATACTATCAAGATTAATTTAATTATCTTTAATATAAAAATCTAAAGCTCGGGGGCGGCTGGAGAGATGGCTTAGTGGTTAAGCGCTTGCTTACGAAGCCTAAGGACCCCAGTTCGAGGCTCAATTCCCCAGGACCCACGTTAGCCAGATGTGCAAGGGGGCGCACACGTCTGGAGTTCATTAGCAATGGCTGGAAGCCCTGGCGCGCCCATTCTCTCTCTCTCTGTCTGTCACACTCAAATAAATAAATAAAAATGAAACAAAAATTTAAAAAAAAATCTAAAGCTTTTAAAAGTATGAGGAAAACGGAAAGGATGATTTCAAAATTGGTAAATCGATTGAACTAGGGAACAAAATAGTATTTGTACATGAAAACCACCTGTAAAGAAAGAGAATTTCCAGGGCTGGGGAGATGGCTTAGTGGGTAAGGTACTTGCCAAGCCTGAGGTCCTGAGTTTAGATCCACAACACCTACATAAAACCCAGTATGGTGATGGACATTTATAATCCCAGCAAGATATGAGGCCAAAACAGATTTCCTGAAAGCTCATGGGGCAGCTCGCCTGGCCTACTCCGAGATGACTAAAAGGCCTTGCCTGCCTTAAACAAGATGGAAGGCAACGACTGATGCCCAGGGTTGTTCTCTGATCTCCACACATGTTGTGGCACATGTGTCTGTATCACAAAAACACACATGTACACATACACAAAGTTAGGGGTGAGGGTATACAATTCACCCCTTGCTCCAGGCAGGCTTTCTCTGTGGTGTCCTCACTATTTTGCCTGTCAGCTGAGCTTCCCAGTACACCTGAGCACCAGCCCTTTGCTCAGAAGCCCTGGGGATCCCACAGAAGGGCAGCTCCTGTACTTGATATTCGTGGTGCTTGTAGGATAGCTCATACCCACCTCTCAGCCCAAGTGTCCTAGTTTGGCCACTTACCAAGTATGTGTCAACCACACAGAAGTGCCTGCTACTTGACCTGGCCTACATTTTCCTCGGGCTCATCAGTACATCCCGTTTCCTCTGGCTCAAATTCCTTCCTCTGCTATTCACAACTCTTCTCTAGCAGCACTATGGAGGTCCTTTATTCCATCTGGCTGTGAGCCCGCCACCTTTGGTACATCAACGGACTTCCAAGTGCTTCTAACGGCACTAACGTTCCATGGCAGGGCTGTGTGCCCTGTGACACACTGTGTATTCCCATAGCAACTGGCATGGGGCCTCATTTGATGCAGATACTCTAATATGTACTGAGTCAAACTTGATTGACTTCTGCCCCCAGAAAGCCACCGAAAGGACAATTCTTTGTGAACACACATAGAAAAGTAAAGGACCAAGCCAGGAGGCAGAGACAGAGGCTAGTTTGGCCACCTACTGAGAACCAGGCCAGGACATGTAATTTCAGAACACAAGCAAACAGAAGGGGGTGGGGAGACGGAAAGGTCAGTGCTGTACTTTGGGAAAAATTCTCAGAACATTAAAAATGAGTAGCAGTGGCAGAAATACTTTACTTTTGTGAAATTAAGATCTGTAGGAAATAAAAATATATATATTTTTAAAAAGACCTATAGGAAGGGCTAGAGAGACAGCTTAGCGGTTAAGGCACTTGCCAGCAAAGTCAAAGGACCCAGGTTTGATTCCCCAGTACCCGTGTAAAGCCAGATGCACAGGGTGGCACACGCATATGGAGTTCATTTGCAGTGGTTAGAAGCCCCAGTGCACCCTATCTCTATCTGTTTTCTCTCTCATTCTATCTCAAATAGATAAATATTTTTTAAAAAGATCTGTAGGAAGGGCCAAGCCAGGTGGGTCATGTCTGAAATCCCAACACTCAGGAAGCTGGAGTAGGAGGACCACTGAGAGTTCAAGACCAGCCTAAGGTAACAGTGAGTTCCAAGTTTGCCCAGGCGAGGGTGAGACTGTCTTAAAAACCAAAACCAACCTAAAGATCTATAGGTGGGGCTGGGCAGGTAGCTCAGTTGGTAAAGTGTCTGACCTGCAAGTATGAGGCCCTGAGCTCAATTGCCAGAACCCACATGAGAAAGGCAGGACATGGTGGCACGCACTTATCATCCCAGTGTCAGAGAAGCAGAGGCAGGCTCCTAAGGGCTCGCTGTCCAGGCTGCCTGGCCTACTTGGGGAGTTCTAGGCAAATGAGAGATCTTATCTCAAAAAATGGTGGACACCACCCAATGAACAACACTGGGGGTGTCCTCTGGCTTCCATACACACATTCACATATGTGCCTGTGTATCACCACATGCTCAGGCATGCATGCATGCACAGGCGCACACCACAGAGCTATATGGTTGAATTGGGACTGTGACTCAATGGTACGGTATTTACCTAGCATTTGTGACATCCAGGATTCCATTCCCTGCATCACGAAAGAAAGAAAAGGAAAGAAGAGAAAAGCAAAGAGAAGAAGGAATCTATATTTTGTGAGGTCATGATGGAAACACACACAAACACATATACACACACTGTCTTTCCAAGTAAATAATAAATGAACTAAAGGAGAGTAACCTTAATAATCTTATTTTTCCTTTCAGGTTGAGAAAGTAACACAAGAAATGTTAACTAGCAAATAGTAAGTAGTCCTGAGGCCAAGAGAAAGCCGAGTCCCTTCTTTGGTAAGTACATATCCAAAGAATAGAAAACCAAGCCAAAAACATCCTGAGTTTAGAGGCCAGGCAGGGGGGCATCCATATGCCTGTGACCCCAGCTCCAGAAGACAGAGTTAGATGGCTGCAGGTCTGAGGTCAGCCTGGTCTACACAGAGTTCCAGTCCAACCGGAACTAAAAACAAAATAGCATGAGCCTTTTCCTCAATCACAGTCTCCAAAAACCAACGAGTAACTGAATAAAAAGCAAATTTAGGACTGTAGAGACATCTTAGCGGTTAAGGTACTTGCCAGTAAAGCCAAAGGACCCAGGTTTGATTCCTCAGTACCCATGTAAAGCCAGATGTACCAGGTGGTGCATGCATCTGGAGTTTGTTTGCAAGCTGGAGGACACACCATAGCTTCCATGAGAGCATGCCCATGCTCTAACTGCCCCATTCTCTTTTTCTCTCTCGCACACACATATAAATAAATTCACCATATATGTGTGTGTATGTATATATGTATATGTGTGTATATATATGTATATGTT
Organism: Jaculus jaculus; assembly: GCF_020740685.1. Lineage (NCBI taxonomy): Eukaryota > Metazoa > Chordata > Mammalia > Rodentia > Dipodidae > Jaculus > Jaculus jaculus. The sequence goes on along the minus strand of NC_059106.1, from coordinate 57,093,255 downwards.
TTTTGAGGTAGGGTTTCACTCTAGCCCAGGCTGACCTGGAATTCACAATGTAGTCTCAGGCTGGCCTGGAACTCAAGGCAATCCTCCTGCCTCTGCCTCCTGAGTGCTGAGATTAAAGGCGTGCACCACCACACCTGGACAAAATAATATATTTTTTTTAAAGCAAGTTTTGAGTTGGGCATGGTGGTGCACGCCTTTAATCTCAGCACTCAGGAGGCAGAGGCAGGAGGATTGCCTTGAGTTCCAGGCCAGCCTGAGACTACATTGTGAATTCCAGGTCAGCCTGGGCTAGAGTGAAACCCTGTTTGAAAAACAAACAAAAAGAAAAAGGCAAATTTAATAAGACTTGACTCAGCCTCATTCAAAGCTGGTGCTTACTGAAGCATCTGAGGAGAAGAACTGGTTTTGAAACCCGGTCTGTTTCAGACGTACACTTCTAAAACACAATCAAAGGTCTAGGAAGACACACACCTTTGGTCTTTAATTTTCTGTGCCACAAACGCCTGGACAGGCTGGGTGTGTGCTTACCTTCTGCTCTTGGACCTCAAACACCGCTTCATGGACACTGCAAGCAAAAAGTGAGGTGGGCAGGTCACTTAAATCCATCATTTCCTCCAAATCATCTTCGTTTTCACCAAAAACCATCTCTTCTTCCTCTTCCTGGTCACTGCTACAGAGATCGGACTGGCTGTCATTCCAAGATTTCATAGTGTCCCTTGGCACTGTCCCCAGACAACAGGTCTTCTCTGTAGACACCCACTGCTGGAAAAAGAGAAAATCACCTAGAGATAAACTCCACAGGCTGTGCAAGGGTGTGATCAATCCATTCCTCAAGACAGCAACTCATCAAGTGAAGTGATTTTATCCAGGAAAAATCAATCAGCGTTTAAATCAATTCACTTCAGTCTTCACAAATGAGGTTTTCTATCTATAAATCTGATTTGCTTAGCATATTTTATGGGGCAATGATATTTGAAAAAAAAAGCAAGTGCTTTCTAGTGAGAGTGGTTAAAAAAAAAGGATGGTATAAAAGGAGACCATATCAATATGTACACTAGTTTATGAGCAGTGGGAGGGGAGATGTGAGCCAGAACGGCCTTCACATATTTGTTTTGGGTTTCAGATGGAAAATATTGGAGGTGGCCCAGCAACATCAAACCCACACGGATCTGCTCACCATCTGCACCCTGAAATATGGTCTGTGATGCGCAGGATCTGCCTTTCTTGCCCAGAGTGTTCTTTTGAATATGCTCTCAAAGAACAAAATGAGTCAGGATTCAGAGTTCCCTATCAAACTAGTCTTTGTGAACATGTATTAGACACTTCTACACAGTACACAAGATTAACATCAAAGACAATCCGAGATGTGCCTTTTCTGAACTCTGACATGGGCTGCGAACACATGGCTTAGATGGGGCATGTTACAGAATGGTTCCTATAGGATAAAGATGGAGGGGTCCTCACTAGTCTACTCTATCAATCAGGACTCATCTGGACTTGGTTCTGTCAACATTCTGAGTATGGGGCAGGAACTCGGGTGGGTCGCTACATGAAAAGACACAGTTCTTGCCCACCAGGCAAGCAGGCCTTTTCCCAAGAGGACTATCCGGTGCACGCTCACCATGGGCCTTGTTCCACTGACTGTTACTGTGTGCCTCTCCTCTCCCTCAGGACACAAGCGTGTTCCACAGCTCCTCCACCTGGTTCTACTTCCCCTCCATTCACCCGCCTCTCCACCTTTCCTGCTACTTCCTGGAAAGAGTAGACACATTTGCCATGCTCACTTCCTCTGCCACTCCCTCTTGGCTCCAACTGCCCTCCCTACAGGCAGCAATGGTTTCCAGAGCGCCTGAACCTAATTGCAGGTCCCTGCTGCCTGCAGCAGCAAGTTCTCACTGTCCCCTCCCATGCACTCCCGGCCTCGCCCTCTCGGTGCCTGCCAGCCAGGTTTTCCTTCTGCTCCTTCCCTACTGCCCCTTGGAGGTTTCAGCTCCAGCCTCCTCTGGGCTTAGGTTTCCAGAGTGGTTGAATGGCATTGGAGCCTTGACTTCTGAGCTCTCAGCTTAGTGACCTGCTCCTCTGGGCCTCTGCCCCCACCCCAGCAATATGCCAGTGCTATCTTCATTTCACACAACTGCTCCTAAACCACGTCAGCACCAAAGGGTAGGGAAGCAGGAGCAGACTCTGGGGTGCTACAAAGGATGGGTAACCGGGAAAAGTACCATGTTCCCAGGAGACTCTGAGCTGCCTCTTGGTAGTTCCCTACACACACAGTCCCCCGCCAACACACTGTGGACCTCGGCTCCACCTCTCTCCAGAGTTCTACACACACATCTTTAGCTTTGTGCTGAACAACTATCAACTTGGGTAGTCCACAGGCCCTACAATCATTTTTAGCTGAGTCCTTTAATTTCATGGTTGTGCCGGAATTTTCCAGTCTGAAGGAAGCCCTGTCAGGAAGCGGTATTTTACTGCATCTTTCTTATTATAAACGCTTCCTCAAGTCTAGGTCAGGCAGGGTTTGTGGCTCTCATAGCACTCTGTTCCCATTTCTGCTCTATGCTCCTGTTGTGATTGTTTGCAATTCACTCCTAGCTACAGACTCCCAGTGCCTCTACATCCCCAAGCCCCCACCCTCCAAAGCCTCAGCCCTCAGCTGCTCAGTAAGGGGACTGAACCTGAGTAAGCAGCATGGTAGTAACCCCAGCCGCATGGCAGCTGGGGGGGAGGGACAGGGAAATTCAGTTCTTCATGGGATGAGAGACAAAGGTTACGGATGGGGCATTAGGGCAAAATGCCATTAACTCACTACTGGATGGTGCAGGAAACGTCAGAAAGGGGTGTGGATCAGGCTGTCGTGAACGTGGTGCTGCAGGGTGCTGACACAGAAGCCTATCAATGTCAGTGGGCCATTAAAGGTGTTTAGGTTGGGAAATGATATAGTTAACCCCTTTTAGCTTTTACTTTTAAAGTTTTAATTTACAAGCAGAGACGGGGGGGGGGGGTGGGAAAGAACATGAATGGAAGTGCCAGGGCCTCTCACCACTACAAACGAATTCCAGATGCATGTGCTACTTTGTGCATCTGGCTTTACGTGGATACTGGGTAATCAAACTTGGGTCGTTAGGTTTGGCAGGCAAGTGCCTTAACTGCTGAGCCATCTCTCCAGTCCCCACTCCCCATTTAGCTTTAAGGATCATAAAGAGTGAGTGATTTTTGCATCTAAACTATTAGATGCTCCCCTATTTAAAAGAGGTAAGGGAGGGCTGAAGGGACGGCTTTGCAGTTAAGGCATTTGCCTGCAAAGCCAAAGGACCCAGGTTCAATTCCCCAGAACCACCTTAGTCAGATGCACAAGGGGAAGCACGTGTCTGGAGTTTGTTTGCAGTGGCTGGAGGCCCTGGCACTCCTATTCTCTCTATTTCTCTCCCTTCCTCTTTCTGTCTAATTAATTAATTAATTAATTAATTAAAAAAAGAGGTAAGGGAGCTGGGCATGGTGGTGCATGCCTTTAATCTCAGCATTTGAGAGGCAGAGATAGGAGAATAACTGAGTTCAAGGCCACCCTGAAACAACAGTGAATTCCAGGTCAGCCTGGGCCTGAGGGAGACCCTACCTCGGAAAACCAAAAAAATATATATAATAATAAATAAATAAATAAAAGAGGTAAGGGGGCTGGACAGATTGCTCAGTAGTTAAGTGCACTTCTTGCTCAAGCATGAGAACCTGAGGGGGTGTGAGACTGAGGGAGTTTGAACAATGGGTGTGACCATGCACATTTGTAATCCTAATCCTGTGGGGCACAAGACAGGAGATTGAGAGCTGCAAGCTCCAGAATCAGTAAGAGACCATCTCAAGGAAAAACAGATGGGGGAGTGAGTGAGCAATGAAGGGGGACACCTGACGTTCTTCTCCAGGAGCCACGGCAAGTGCACGGGTGCTGCATTAGCACACACACAACAAAGGCCAGGAAAATGCTGTGCCCAGTGTGTTGGAGTTGGTAAATCAGTGAGCTCTGAATAATAAAATGTGTAATTTGAGAGTCAGGTTATTTTCTATACATACACACACACACACACACACACACACACACACACACACACACAGGTGTGCAGTGCTAAGGATCAAACACAGGGATCTGTGCATGTATGTGCTATCACTGAGTTACAGCTCTAACCCCTTGCCTAGTTTGTTTTGTTTTTAACTTGAGAGAGAAAGAAAGAGAGAGAGAGAGAGAGAGAGAGAGAGAGCGCGCGCGCATGAGCGAGTGAGCATGGGCGCACCAGGCCTCCAGCCACTGCAAACGAACTCCAGACACATGCACTCCCTCGTGCATCTGGCTAATGTGGGTCCTGGGGAATTGAGCCTTGAACCGGGGTCCTTATGCTTCACAGATAAGCGCTTAACCTAAGCCATCTCTCCAGCTCTCTTGCTTAGTTTTTGTTATGTGTGTGTGTGTGTGTGTGTGTGTGTGTGTGTACAGACAGAGGAGGGGAATGGGGGAGAGAAGGAGTGGGAGAAGAGAGAAAACAGAACAAAGAAACCTGAATTTTTTTTTTTTGGTAAATTTTTTTTTTATTTAATTCTTGTTCATTTTATTTATTTATTTATTTGAGAGTGACAGACACAGGGAGAATGACAGATAGAGGGAGAGAGAGAGAATGGGCGCACCAGGGCTTCCAGCCACTGCAAACGAACTCCAGACGCATGCGCCCCCTTGTGCATCTGGCTAACGTGGGACCTGGGGAACCGAGTCTTGAACCGGGTCCTTAGGCTTCACAGGCAAGCGCTTAACCGCTAAGCCATCTCTCCAGCCCTTTTTTGGTAAATTTTTATACACAAAAATAGGTTCTCTAGGCCATTCACATCATCACAACCGGCCGAAACCTGAATTGTTTTTAAAATTTTTTGTTATTTATTTATTTGAGAGTGACAGACAGAGAAAGAGGCAGATAGATAGAGAATGGGCATGCCAGGGCCTCTAGCCACTGCAAAGGACCTCCAGATGCGTGTGCCCCTTGTGCATCTGGCTAACGTGGGTCCTGGGGAATCAAGCCTCGAACCGGGGTCCTTAGGCTTGACAGGCAAGCGCTTAACTGCTAAGCCATCTCTCCAGCCCACCTGAATATTTTTATCCAGAGTTATAAGCTGGCTTTTTATCATATGTTACAAATGTCTGAAAAGCAAGATGGAGTCTATCTGCTCCCAAATTACTTCAGCATGTAAGAACATGATCACTTTCTTGTATAATCCACAGTAGGGGAGAAAAAAAACAACAGGGAATTTAATGATGTAATATTGTCTATATTCAAATATTGTCAGTTATCCCAATAATATCTACAGCAATTTTCCTTTGAAGTTTCGAATAAATTAATTAAATAAGGCATTGAGGGTTGAGCCTACCGCCTCTCACATACTAGACAAAACATTGTACCAATGTGCTACATCCCCAGTCCTTTTTACTTTTTTTTTTTTTGAGAGAGAGGGGGATGGGAGAGACAGAATTGGCATGCCAAGGCCTCAGCCACTACAATTGAAGAACTCCAGACACTTGTGCCACCTAGTGGGCATGTGCGACTTCATGCTTGCCTCACCTTTGTGGATCTGGCTAGCGTGGCATCTGGAGAGTAGAACATGGGTCCTTAGTCTTTGCAGGCAAGTGCCTTTACTGCTAAGCAATCTCTAGCCCCTCTCTTTTTACTTTTGAGGCAGGTCTAAACTGCCCAGTCTGGCCTTGAACTCTCTGTAGTCCAGGCAGTCCTGGAATTTAAGATCCTCCAGCCTCAGCCTCTCCATTAACTGGGATTACAAGCCCAGGTCATCAAAGTTTTTAATGATTATTAAGTCATCTGCATTTGGTCCCAAGATATTTCAGTCTTCCTTTTAGTGCTGCTGTATTTTTTTTTTTTTCACTTACACACCTCTATGTACAGGATAGACTGTGAAATTCCACAGGAACTGCGAACAAGTGAGGAGTCCTTGAGTCTACCCTAGCAAAAGGCAGTTCTATCACCAGACTGCCAAGACTGGCGCTCAGGTCTCCAAGCACTCTGTGTCAGGCAAATTACCCTGTCTCTCTACTTCTGTCTCTTCAATTATGGAATAGAGATGTCACAAATCTTTACCTAATAAAGATGTTAGAATTAAATGAGAAAATATCTGTTAGTATTTAGAACAATACTTGGCATATGGCCAGTGCTCAAAGACTACTTGATCACAGCATGCTCTGTCTATTCACTGTTAGCTGAAACAAGCCCAACAGTTGGCAAAACCATTGGCACAACTGAAATACAATAAAATGGAGGGGGACTCCAAACCCAAGTGCTCTAATTTCAAGCACCAAAAACTAGAAAAGCCCTAACATTTTGTATCACTTCAAGACAAGTATTAGACTTATCAGTAAAGGAAGCTCCTAAACAACCACTGAGGTAGTCATCTGGTCCTAGTGAGAAAACATTTAAAGATTTAAAAGCAGGAGCTGAGGTGGGGGGCCGTCCAGCATGCGTGAAGCCCTTGGGTTTAATCCCCAGCATCACATACACAAGGTGTGGTGTTACACACTTGCAATCCCAGTATTCAGGAGTTGCAGGCAAGAACATCAGGGGTTCTTGGCTACATAGGAAGTTCTAGGTCAGCCTGGCCTACATGACACCCTGTCTCCAAAGTAAGTAAATAAAAATAAACCTTGAAAAAAAGATTTTAAAAGCCCCCCAAAAATCTAAGAGCCTGGAGATGACGGTGGCTTAAAAGCACCTGCTGCTTAAGTATGAGGGCCTGGGCGGGGCTGCAGTCACCTGAGTTTGACTCCCTGGAGCCCTTGTAAAAAGCTGGGCGTAGTCCGTAGTCCGCTGTGGAGGAGGAGGGCAGAGAACTGCAGGTGCTCTGGGCTGAGGGAGAGACCTTGCCTCGGAGAGATACGTGGATGAGTGAGAACAGAGCACCTGCAGTTCTCTGCCTTCTGCACGCATGCTCATGGCACAGTGCAACTGTGAACACACATGTGCACATACCACACATATTCTACACGTACCAACATACATACAAAAAAATAACTAAAAGCAGAAAGGCATTTGTAGCCTTTCTATGATCCCTACAGGATTTTTTTTTAATCATAATGTAATACACATGGTGAGCAGTCATTATCAGACAGATGTTGGCTCTCTTGGCGAAAAACACCATGAGGGGTGTTTTTTTTTTTTTCCTGTTTGTTTTTGTTTGGATTTAGCTTGTCAACTTTGTCAATCATTTCATAATTTCCTGACATCTGGAAAGCAGTTAAATTTGAGAAGGGAAACATGGAAGGAATCACATAAAGTAACTCAGCTGTTAAAAGATAACCTGGGTTTCACTAGGGCAATGATTAAAAGAAAAGACAGGGCTGAGGATATAGCTCAGCTGCAGAACACCAGGAGGAAGAATCTGGATTCCATGCCCATAGCGATCACTGGAGTTGTGACTGCCTTTGCTCCACTCTGCACTAATCAGGGCTTAGCATCGCCTCCAGTGCTGCGGTAGCCCTGGCTGGCTTCTGGCAAATTGTGTCTTCATAGAAACATCAAATGGGTGGAAAAGCTCCAAGGAGCATGACCATCTGCTCTGCCGCAACAGCCTTGTGACAGAAGTAATCCATCAAGGTAGAATGTCAAGCCCTGTCAGCACTGATAAGAAAAAGGTAAATTCTTTCTCTTCTAGGATTTTTTAAAAAATGCTTTCCAACTTGAAAAACATTTAAATATGCTAGCCAGATATACATCTTTGTGAATGTGGTTTTTTTTTGGAGGCAAGATATCACTCTAGCCCAGGTTGACTTGGAATTCACTGTGATCCTTCTACTTCAGCCTCTCACATGGTATTAAAGGTATAAGCCACCACACCTGGCTTTTTTTGTAATATTTATTTATTATTATTATTTGGTTTTTCCATGGTAGGATGACCTGGAATTCACTATGTAGTCTCAGGCTGGCCTCAAACTCTTGGTGCTCCACCTACCTCTGCCTCCTGAGTGCTGGGATTAAAGGTATGTGCCAACACACCCCACTATTTTATTTATTTTTTGACATGTTCAAGCTGCTACCAAAGTAGGGGAAGCAAATATTTACTTTATTTTAACTTCTAATCTAAATTTTCAAAAGACCACCTAGGACTGACAGTGTGGGGGTTCTGAATCCCCTCATCCACCACTTATAGGTAAGGTTCTATTGTTTCTTAGCAGCAGTGGAAAGTAAGCAAATAAACAAAACCTTGATGGAACAGTTATGTAAAATAAGTAACAAAAATTAGATTTTTAAAATATTTCATTTAAAATTTTATTTATTTATTTATTAGAGTCAGAGAGAGAGAATGGGCATGCCAGGGCTTCCAGCCACTGAACTCCAGACGCGTGTGCCCCCTTGTGCATCTGGCTAACTTGTGAACCTGGTTACTCTGGCTTTGCAGGAAAGCACCTTAACAACTAAGCCACCCTTCCAACCTGAGTATTTCATTTTTATTTATTTGACAGAGAAAAAGAGGTAGAGAGACAGAGTAAGAGGGAAAGAGAATGGACAGGGCCTCCACCCACTGCAAACGAATTCCAGATGCATGCACCACCCTGTGCATCTGGCTTATGTGGGTCCTGGGGAATCGAACCTGGGTCCTTTGGCTTTGCAGGCAAGCACCTTAACCGCTAAGCCATTCCTCCAGCCCCGAAAGTTAGAATTTTTTTTTGTATTTTATGTGTTTTTTTGATAACAGGTATCACTTTTACTGACAATCTAGAATTGGTTTTTATTAACATTAAGGTTCCTGATCTACCAGAAATACTGGTATTTGTTAGAATAAGAAAGATAACAGAAATTACAACATGGAATGATCAGGCTTTTTTAATGTTTGGGGCTGGGGGTGTAGCTCAGTAGATAAGACTGCCTGCTTAGCAAGCATGAAGTCCTGACTCCGAGCCCCAGCCTTGCACAAAACTGGGCATGGTGCTGCACACTTGTAATCCCAGCATTGGGGAGGTAGAGGCAAGAGGATCAAGAGTTCAAGGCCAGCCTGGACTACATAAGACCCAGTCTTTAAAAACAAACAAAAAAACAAAAAACTAATGCTTTTTGTCTTGCTGTATATAATTCATTTCCCCTCTACATAATCTCTCAATTTCAGGGGAAGATGGAGCTTGTCTAACCTCTACCTTCTGTGGCTTTTGGATCCAAGTAGCAAACGATATTACAGGCTGGAGATGCCACTATTTCACAGATTTTAAATAAATGGATTTATAAGTTTCACTATTTTTCTCTTTTTTATTTTAGAACAGCAGTTCCTGTAACATCAATTAAAATTGGTTCTTATTTGTTACCCTAATGTTCCTGTGTTTTAAAGCTTTAAAAATACATTTCAATGGGGGGGGGGGTGGGAATCTCATTTCCCCTGGAAGAACTGGAAGCTCCTCCCTGGAGAACAGGCTGGTGCTGACCATAAGAATCTGCTGCATCCGAAGTCCATTTCTCAAACAGCCACACAAAACCTCCACCAAAAATGACGAATTTGCATGAGGCAAAAACACCTCGACTCTGAGTCTTAATAGTTTTTAGTTTGATACACTGTAGTCTTAAAAGACCACTGTTTTGTTTGAGACAGGGTCTTGTTATGTAGTCCAGGCCAGCCTCCTGAATGCTGAGATTATAGGAGTACATCATCACCACGCCCGCTTCTTAGAATAAGATATTTTAAGTCATATGTAATCATAACTACAGATAGCTGCTTCACTGGCCAAAAAGGCGATGGGAGGCTTTTAAGAAATGCAAGGACGTCTATGACAAAAGTTCAAGAAAATGAATGTGCCCTAGTAGGTACCTTTCAAGAAAGGGGGTTGAGAATGTTTTTGGCTTTGACCGCCACACTGCAACCTCACTCTAAATCTTAGTTTGAATCTGAAACACGGGTGGGGGGAGCTGTAAGAATCCTAATCTCTAAAGGAGATGATGAGATTTCCCACGGAAGCTGGAACGTGGCAGGCTAGCAACTGACCTCTTCTGATGGCATTACCTGTCCAGGGAGCGGACAGCAGATGGCAAGTTTGAAGAAGTCAGAATCAAGAGAAGCGCTGACTGATTAACCATGCAAGGTGGGGGAGGGGGCGTCCACCTGCTGCCCTCCCGGTTTTACAAGCCGCACCTTTCCTGCCTTCAGGGACAGGTTGGACCTATCAGCGTTCCAAAAATAAACAAACAAATAAAGTCCAACAGTGGGTGAAGAAAATTGCTGGTGGGTGAAGGAAACCATTTTTGGGGGTGGGGGATTGTTTGCAGGATGCCTCCCTAAAGGTTGCTGGGGAAGACGCTGGGCCCGAGGGGAGGCGATGGATCAGGAGCAGTATCTCCGGGGCTCCGGGCAGTCCCAGACGGATGCTGTGGCAGCTGCAGCAGTTTTAACTTTTGGGGCCTCAGGGGAGCCCCCACCCACAACACACACACACACACACACACACACACACACACACACACACACACACACACTCACACCGCAGCCAGGCCGGCTGCAAAGCCGCTCCTCGCTCCCGAGCGCCGGCCGCGCCCTGCGTGCGACGGGGACACTCACCTGCGCGCACCGTCGCTGCACGAAGGACGCGAGGGCCAGAGAGGCCGGGGGACCCACGGGGCAGCGCGGAGCCCGAGCGTCGCCGAAGTACGCGGCCTGGGGCAGAGGGCCGAGCCGGAGCCGCCGGGCGCCACGCCCTCGACGCCGGCGGGAGCGGGCGGCAACTCCGGCCCAGCGAGGTGGCTGGCGTCGCCCGCGCGCGCCCGCCCGCGCGCTCCCCCGAGCCCGCGCGCCTCGGGTTCTCCTCGGGCTCGGCTCACGGGCGCGCGGCGCAGGCGCACAGGCAGGTGGGCGGGGCCCTGGAGGCTGGGCGGGGTTTCCCGGAGGCGGGGCGTGTTCTGCGCGCGCGCAGTCGCTTTCTGTCGCCTGCATCTCATTCCCGAGCTGGTGCGGGGGGCAGCAGCTTCCGCCCTGACTTAGGAGTCTTAGATACCTCCCCAGAACAGGTCCTCTGGCGACCTTATCGTTGTTTTTGTTTTGTTTTCAGCGTGACCCAGAAACAGTTTCTCTTCTTGTCCTGCTGGCCCCATGTGACGGTGACAGGACAGTTAGTAGGAACACGATGAACGTTTTACTCGTGGTCTTCACCTCATTTAACCTCGCGGTAACCAGCCAACTGGCTACGTATCCGCGCCCTGCAAAAGCCGGGAAGGGCTGGCGGGGCTTCATTTCCCGAGGAGACACGCACCAGCTGTGGGTGACACCAGGTGTGTGACTGTCCCCGCGACTGCGTCCTCCCCGCAGGCTGCCCTTTCCCTCCTGTCCCCCTTCTTAGCCTTTCTCTCTCCTCACTGCTGCGCGCCCTAAGCAGATGTGCAATGTCGATAGCATTTGCATATGTAATGTTCCCCTTTTGTTTACAGAGCCTTTTTCCGCTCACAGCCTTTTGCTTGTCTCCCTTGGAGACAGCGGGGAACGAATTAGGCCCCTTGCAGACCGGAAGCTTTCCGTAAGTTTCCAGTCTCAGTGATTGAACCGAGGTTGGCACTGGCCACATGATGATGATAATGACTTCTGCTGCCTGCGAAGCCGCTAAGCCCAGCCTCGAAGGGAGCTCACAGGCCAGGCAGCTGTGCTAAACAGGGCCGCCGGAGAGGACCTTGTCTCAGCTCTCATTGGGAGAAAAGAAGCGCTGATCTCCCACTCGTGGCCCCTCAGATGTCAAGTAAAACAAAGACAAGGTCAAAGGCAAGGAAGCAGTGTTATTCCTCAGCAGCTGGTTGTGGGGCTGGGAGGCAGTGGTTGGATTAGGGCCCCGATCTTGCTGGCAGTTTCTGCCGCTTTCCAGCCCGCCACTCCAGCTCCATCCTGACCTAACCATGTTCTTCTCTCTCTCTTTCTTTTCGTTTTTCGAGGTAGGGTCTCACTCTAGCTCAAGCTGACCTGGAATTCACTATGTACTCTCTGGATAACCTCGAACTCATGGCAATCTTCCTACCTCTGCCTCCAGAGAGAGAGAGAGAGAAAGAGGCAAATAAGAGAGAGAATGGGTGCACCAGGGCTTCCAGCCATTGCAGACAACTCCAGATACATGCACCACCTTGTGCATCTGGCTTACATGGGTACTGGAGAATCAAACCTGGGACCTTTGGCTTCTCAGGCAAGTTCTCTCCAGTCTCTCTCTCTCTCTTTCTTGGTTTTTTGAGTTAGGGTCCTGCTCTAGCCCAGACTTACCTGGAATTCACTATGTAGTCTCAGGGTGGCTTCGAACTCACAGCAATCCTCCTACCTCTGCCTCCCCAGTGCTGGATTAAAGGCATGCCTTCTGCTGCTGCAAACAAACTCCAGATGCATGTGCCACTATCTGCATCTGGCTTTACATGGGTCCTGAGGAATCAAACCTGGGCTGTTAGGCTTTGCAAACAAGCACCTGTAACTATTGAGCCACCTCCCCAGCCCCACCCCCAAAGAATTTTTCTTACACATTAACGCTGTGGCTGTGAGCCATCACCACATCCAAAGCCCACTTAGCTTTGTATAACTGTTTCCTTCAGGTAGAGGCCCTGTCTGGGGATTGAGCTTGCAAGGATTTGGCCCAAAAAACTCAAGGAGCTCACAGAGAGGAGGCAGTGGCTGTAATGTCATCGTGTATGGACACTAAAGGAAATATTTGCAAGTGCCCAGAAAGCAAAGGAAGAAGGGTGCGATCCTGCCTTTGGACTCAGGGAAGACTGCAGACCCAAGGGTATCTGAGGGGGAGCTCTGCAGTTAGCACAGGGGGAAGAGAACATAGAAATAAATGATAGCGTACACAGAGGCATATAGGATGATCTTTCTAGTAGGAATTATGCATTCAACATTCTCTCTGCCCTCCTCTCTCTGGTATACAACTTAACAAGTGGAGGACATTAACTCACAGAAAAGTCCAGGGTTTGAGACATGGCTGAATCCAGGGGTTCAAGCAGTCTATCTGTTTTTAGTCTTTTCTCTGCATTTCTTTGTGTGTGTATGTGTGTGTTGTGTATACTGTATGCATATGTGTGCACATGCAGTTGCATGTGCCCCATGCACACACATGGAGGCCAGAGTAGAATGTCATAGTCCTCCTTGCTTGTTCTTCCATTTTGCAAACATAAAGATTTTAAAAAATATTTTTGGGGACTGGAGAAATGACTCAGTGGTCAAAGACACTTTCTTGCAAAGCCCAGTGGCCTGAGGTTTTATTTCCCAGTATCTGCTGTAAAACCAGATGCATGAAGTAGTGCATACATCTGGAGTTTGTTTGTAGCAGCAGGAGGCCCTGGCATGCCCATTCTGTCTCCTTGCTTGCAAATAAGTAAATAAAAATATTTTTAAAATAAAATAAATTTTTAAAAAGTGTATTTGCAAGGAGTACGAGAGAGAGAGAATGGCATGTCAGGGCATCTTGCTGCTGTAAACTCCAGAAATATGTGTCACTTTGTGCATATGGCTTTACATGGGTAGTGGGGAATTGAACCCAGGCTGTTAGGCAAGTACCTTTAACCAATTAGCCATCTCCCCAGTTCCTGCTCTTTCATATTGTTTCCTTGAGATGGAGTCTCTCACTGAACCTGGAGCTGCTGTTTTCAGTCAGAAAGGCTGACCAGCAAGCCCCAGATATGCTCCAGTTTCTGCTTCCCTCAGGGGCGTGTGACCATGCTCAGCTTGTCATACGTGTGCTCAGGATAGAACCTGGGTCCTCAGGCTTGCACAGGAAGCACCCTTACCCTCTCAGCATCTCCCTGGCTCCTTTCCTTTCATTGCTTGACTCTGTTTTGTTTTGATTAATTAATTAACTTGACAGAGAGAGAGAGAGAGAATATGATTGGGTGTGCCAGGGTCTTCAGCCTCTGCAAACAAACTGCAGACTCATGCACTACTGTGTTTCACATGGGTACTGGGGAATCACACCCACGTCCTTAGGCTTCACAGGCAAGCACCTTGCCAGCTGCACCATCACTCCAGACCTTGACTCACTCTCCCTTCCCTTCCCTTTACCCCCTTCCTTCCTTCCTCCCTCCCTCCCTCCCTCCCTCCCTCCCTCCCTCCCTCCCTTCCTTCCTTCCTTCCTTTCTTCCTTTTATATATATTTTTTTAATTTTTTAATTTATTTATTTGAGAGCGACAGACACAGAGAGAAAGACAGATAGAGGAAGAGAGAGAATGGGCCCGTCAGGGCTTCCAGCCTCTGCAAACGAACTCCAGATGTGTGCGCCCCCTTGTGCATCTGGCTAATGTGGGACCTGGGGAACCGAGCCTCGAACCGGGGTCCTTAGGCTTCACAGGCAAGCGCTTAACCGCTAAGCCATCTCTCCAGCCCCCTTCCTTTCTTTTAATGCAAGAGCGAGAGGGAGTGAGAGAGCGAGAGAGTTGGCACGCCAGGGCCTTCAGCCATTGTCATGCTCAGGCTGCCATGAGATGGCAGAACAGCTGCTTACAGATTCAGCTAACATCCTTACCGGCAGAAAGAGTTTACTTCCTCCAAACGTCAACAAAAGTCCCATCCTGCATCGCATTGGTCTAATTCAGGTTCCTTGTGCCTCACTAAACGATGCTCTTGAGAAGGGCACAGTGTCCCAACAGCCCAGACTTGGGCTGTGTGTTCAGGAAGCTGGGAGGGATGGCTTCCAGTGCTAAGGACTTCCTGTTAGTCTCTGTAGGCCCACTCTGTCCATTTTCTTCCTGCACACAGTGCTTCCAGGGGTCCTTTGGGCTCTGGCTTTCAATCACATTCATTCAACAGAGGAGCCTGAGAGCTGACAAGGATGAATCAAGGTGACCATTCCACTGCTACCTTCCCTTCTTGGTGGCTGCAGAGGATTACATGACTTAACTGCAGTCTAAGTAACATTCTTTACACAGGCACCCTGTCATGTGAGTTACCTTCTCATTGCTGTGACAAAATACCTGACAAGACAGCTGAAGGAGGGGTTTATGTGGGCTTGTGGTTTTAGAGGATTTAGTCCATCATGGCAGAGTTCCAAGTGACAAGAGCGTGTGTCTGGGAGTCCTTACGTCTGGGAAGACCAGGAAGCAGAGTTAGATAGGCTGACCCTCTGTTTCCCCTTTTTATTTGGTCTAGGATAACAGCCCGTGTGATGGTGCTATCCACATTCAGGATGGGTCTTACCTCCTTGGATAAACCTCTCTGGAAATGTCCCCACAGACCTGTCTAGAGGTGTGTCTCTTAGGTGATGCTAAAGGAAGCTGATGGGCTGAGGTTGCAGTGCAGTTGGTAAAAAGCTTGCCTAGTGTGGTAGTTTGATTCAGGTGTCCCCCATAAACTTAGGTGTTTTGAATGCTAGGTTCCCAGCTGATAGTGATTTGGGAATTAACACCTCTTGGAGGCAGTGTATTGTTGATTGTTGGGAGTGGGCTTATGGGTGTTATAGCCAGCTTCCTCTTGCCAGTGTTTGGCACATTCTCCTGTTACTGTTGTCCATCTGATGTTGGCCAGGAGGTAATGTCCACCCTCTGTTCATGTCATTGTTTTCCCTGCTATCATGGAGCTTTCCCTTTAGTCTGTAAGCCAAAATAAACCCTCCCCCCCACCACAAGCTGATTTTGATGGGTGTTTTCTGCCAGCATTGCGAACCTGACTACAACACCTGGTATGCACAAAGCCCTGGATTTGATTCCCAATACAGTATTAAAAAAATGGAGCTGAGCATGGTGGCACGTGCCTTTAATCCCAGCTCTTAGAGGGCAGTGGTAGGAGGATCACCATGAGTTCGAGGTCACCCTGAGACTACAGAATGAATTCCAGGTCAGCCTTGACTAGAGTGAGACCCTATCTCAAAAAACAAACAAACAAACAAATGGAGAGCCAGGCGTGGTGGCATATGCCTTTAATCCCAGCACTTGGGAGGCAGAGGTAGGAGGATCACCATGAGTTTGACACCACCCTGAGACTACATAGTGAATTCCAGGTTGGGCTGAGCTAGAGTGAGACCCTGCCTAGGGGAAGAAAGGCGTGAGGGCTGGGGAGACGGCTCCGTGGGTAAGAGGGTTTACTGTGCTAGCATGAGGGTCTGAGACTGCCCGAGTTCTGTTTCTCAAGACGCATGCAAACAGATATAAGTCTGTAACACTAGTTCTGTGGGGATCAGAGACTAGAGAATTGCCGGGGCTCACAAAAACCTCAGCTCTGTGATTCGAGAGACTTATGTCAAGGTAATACATGGATGAGTGGTAGAAGAAGGACACCTGGCATTCTCCTCTGGCCTTTAGGAACACCTGTAATTTCATCTGCACATATGCTTGCATGTGCCACAAACACACACCACATGCTACACAAACAAAAAGGACTGTGGTGCATGCTTGGGCTGCAAGGCCACTGAGAAATCCTGCTGGAATTGAGTTGATAACCTCCTCCATGTAGACCAGCTGACAGAAAGCTGAAAGAAGCCATTCTGCATGCAGTTCAACGGGGGAAAGAGAAATCACCAGTGAAGATACTCAACAGTGGACACTGCAAGCCTTATATTTGGCCAGCCTGGCCAAATGAACCAACAAGTGCAATAGTGGCACATCTATCATGGTGGAAACCAACTGCCCTCTAATTGGACTGGAGGCCCGCTCCATGGGGGGGAATACATCCCTGATACAGAAAACTTAAAACAGGGGTAGTCATGAGCCCTAGGGGTGTAACATCTGCTGATATCTGGCTAAATGTAAATACTATGCTTATCAAACTGCCCAGTAAGCACTTGTCTTAATGTTCAAACCCTTATATTAATGCTACTCTCACTTTTGGTAGAGAATCTTCTCTTTTCAGATGGCAGTGACCTTGGGATGTCTCAGAAGGCATCATGGTGCTGGAAAGAAGTGACCAGAGTGCTCAGTACTGCAATATCTCTATCACACCTTCCAAGGCTCAAGGTCTATTGTGGAAGAGGTGGCAGAAAGAATGTAAGAGCCAAAGAAATGGGTAGGACTCCTTACAACGTGCTCCCCCCAGACACAAAATGGCCTGGATATCCATGACCTCACTGTGCCTGACACTACCTACACACGACCATCATGATAGGAGGAAAAGATCATGACATCAAAATAAAAGAGAGACTGATTGAGAGGGGGAGGGGATATGATGGAGAATGGAGTTTCAAAGGGGAAAGTGGGAGAAGGGAGGGTATTTTCATGAGATATTTTTTATAATCATGGAAGTTGTTAATAAAAAAAAATTGAAAAGAAAAAAAGGAGGACTGTGCTGGCACACACCTCTAATCCCAGCACTCAGAAGATGGAAGCAGGAGCATAAGAAATTCAAGGTCATTCTCAGTTCCATAGAGTTTGCAGCCAGCCTGGTATACATACTTGCATGCCCTATCTCAACAAACAAGCAGGCAAACAAACAGAGAAATCAAGTTGCCAGTGAACATTAGCCATCAGACCACCCCTGATAAATTCTCCCTTTTCTGCCCTGAAGGTGACAGTGGCTCCCCTCTGTAGCCAGTCACAGAGAATTACCTCATCTCTCTTGCTTGATTCCCTCAACCCTGTCACGTGTGTGTATATAACCTTGATGCAAAGCTCCTTATATTCCCATCTGCAGGAACCCTGGAGGTCACACTCAGGGAAACTCAACTTGCTGTTACCAAAAGAAAGGATGCATAGAGAGCTGGCAACAGACCTGAGTGACAGCTCTGGAAGTGGCAGGACAGTCATGCAGTCCAGAGGTGACTGAGGTGGTGGAGATGGGGAGAAATAGATGCTGGCTCTACTCTAAAGACAAAGTCACTGCCATTCACGGGTGGGTGATGTATGACTCGTGAGCAGTAGAGAGGATGAAGGATGGAGTCAGAAGACACTTCCAGGGCCTTAGGAAGGCCTTGGCAACGAGGTGTGGTGTCAGTTGAATTCATAAACCCAGCTGAGACGACCCAGAAGGGCAGGTAGGACACAAAGAGCAAAGGGCAGAAGCCAGGCTGGCACCAACCTGTACACGGTGGGTGTGTATCAACTCTATTGTCTGGAATCGGAGAATGAGAGAACAGAGTGGAATCTTCCATGTCCTTTCTCTTTGCTGTTGTGTCTAGCAAGGAGCCGGGCCCACAGCTTGTTATGAATGAGCTTGACACAGTTTCACATTTCCAGCGTGCCCTCCCTCTGCTCATCTCTGTCGTTTGAGTTACAGGCAGAGAGGACAGGGAGCGAAAACAATTCCCCGGCCCATTGAAACCTGCGCCAAGGATGATAAGCAGTTGTCGTCCTGGAAAACTCAATGAGGACCTGTCAGCTGATGCCGCAGATCCCAAATAGCACAGCTCTTATCTTGCAGGAAAGTTTCCAGACAGGCGATCCCATTTCTGATTTTCTTATTCCAATTTGTGTAGCTTTAACAGGCAAGTATGCTAAAGCATTCTTAATGCTCATATTAGGTTTGTGCCATGGAAGTAATGCAAATGACAGGAGGTTTCCCTTTCACGCTGATGCATTGCCGGTGGGATATAAAGGCATGCGGCTATTTTGGAAAACTGTGATAACCATTTAGCTATCAAACTAAATGTATACCTAACCTATGACCCAGAAATTCCACTCTTGGGCATATATCAAGAGAAACGTAGGGCTGGTGATTGCTTAGCAGTTAAAGCACTTGCCTTCAAAGCCAAAGGATCCAGGTTCGATTCCCCAGGACCCACATAAGCCAGATACACAAGGTGGTATATGCATCTGTGGTTGGTTTGTAGTGGCTGAAGGTCCTGGTGTGACCATTCTCTGTCCTCCTCTTTTTCTCTCTCAAAAATATAAAAAGCAAAATATTAAGAAAAGAGAAATGTGCTGGCTGTGGTGGCACACGCCTTTAATCACAACACTCAGGAGGCAGAGGTAGGAGGATCACCGTGAGTTCGAGGCCACCCTGAGACTACAGAGTGAATTCCAGGTCAGCCTGGGCTAGAGTGAGACCCTACCGCGAAAAACAAAACAAAACAACAACAAAAATGTAAGCACATGTGTACCAGAAAACGCCTTCCCAAATAAAATAGAAATAAAGGGCTGGAGAGATGGCTTAGCAATTAAGGTGCTTGCCTATGAAGCCGAAGGACCTAGGTTCGATTCATCAGTACCCACATAAGCCAGATGCACATGGTGGCGCATGTGTCTGGAGTTTGTTTTCAGCGGCTGGAGGCCATGGTGCACACATTTACTCTCTCTCTTAACTAAATAAATAAAAGTCTTCCCATAAATCCCTCTCTAGCCCTTTCTCTCTCTTTGGTTTTCCTGTTCCCTGGTATCTGCACATAACACTCTCTTTCCTCTTTCCCTCTGTAACTCTTTCTCTTTTCGTCTCTCTCCCTCTCTTCTCACTTAATTGTTACAGTAGTCTTAAGTGTAAAAAAAAAAAGGCTTGTCCAGGAACCCCCTCCAAATTACAAATATTCCTGTTAGTCACCAGGAAAAGAAAGAGAAACAGTGGCTGATTCAAACAAGAGGCTACTAAGCAACAATGAAGGATGGACTCTTGGTACACATAGCAGAAAAAAAAAAAAAAAAAATCCCAGCAATGTTGATAACAACCCTATTCCCAGGTGGGCTCCCTACCCCCTCCTGCCACCCACATGGCAGAGCTCTCTGTGTTTCCTTTTCTTAATCTATTTTTTTTTTCCTTCTCTTAATCTAATAACATCTCTCTAAACCTTACCCTCTGGTCTATGGATTTGTTGTTGTTGTTTGTTTGTTTGCTGTTTTGGTTTTTCGAGGTAGGGTCTCACACTGGTCCAGGCTGACCTGGAATTCACTATGTAGTTTCAGGGTGGCCTTGAACTCATGGCAATGCTCCTACCTCTGCCTCCCGAGTGCTGGGATTAAAGGCGTGTGCTGCCACACCCAACTATGGTCTATGGATTTTAATTCTTTAAACTCATAAGACAAGAATCCAGGGTACTATAAATTTACTAATGTGTTAGCATATTTGCGTATTGGCAAGGGACCCCAAAATTCCCATTTCATATTGGTGTGATTGGCTGGGAAAACTCACGGGGTGTCTTCTCTACAACCTTCTTCTGTTGGGAACTGGACACTTTCTGATTTCTCTTTATGCCTGCTTTTTTGTTGTTGTTTGTTTGTTTGTTTTTTCGAGGTAGGGTCTTACCCTAACCCAGGCTGACCTGGAATTCACTCTGCACTCTCTTACTTCTTACCTCTGCCTTGCCAGTGCTGGAAATAAAGGCATATGCCACTACGCCCAGCTTTTAAAGAAAATATTTTATTTATTAGAGAGAGAGAGCAAGAGAATAGGTACTCTAGGGCCTCTAGCCACTGCAAAGGAATTCCAGACGCACCTTATGCATCTGGCTTACATGGATGGGTACCAAGGAATCAAACCTAGGTCCTAAGGCTTCACCTAAGGCAAGCACCTTAACCACTAAACTAGATCTCTAGCCCTATGCCTAATTTTTAAAATGCTAATTCCCAATGCCCTGTCTGAGAGAAATTCAAATGTCACCTGGGATTGCTGAACTGGGTTTTGGGTGACCATTGCTGTGGACTCAGAGGTCAATAAAAACTGAGCTAAACTAGCCAGGCATGGTGGCACACACCTTTAATCCCAGCACTCGGGAGGCAGAGGTAGGAGAATAGCCATGAGTTCAATGCCACCCTGAGACTACATAGTGAATTCCAGGACAGCTTGGGCTAGAGTGAGACCCTACCTCCAAAAACCAAAAATAAAACTAATAAAACTAATAAAAAAAAAAAGATAGGGACAGCCAGGACTAGAACTAGACTCATGGATGGTGAGAAAGGAGGAGGAGAGATAGGAGGAGGAACAAGGCGAGAGGGAATGAGGGGATGAGGGAGAGGGAGAAGAGTGAGAGGGGCTAGGGGAGCCCCTTTGTAAATTATAGCTAATATTGTGAGGAGTAAAAATGTAGTCTCAGGGTGGCCTTGAATTCATGGCGATCCTCCTACCTCTGCCTCCCAAGTGTTGGTATTAAAGTTGTGCTCCCCCTGAAAAAACACACACACACACACACACACACACAAAAACAACAACCAAAAAAAAAAAAAAAAGCCAAACGGAGCAGGAAGTGGGGAGAATGGCCTTTTGAGTGTTCCACGTCTTCTTTGCTTACTTAGCAAGGCTGGTCTCCTGAGCTGAGGGGGATGGGCTAGGCCTGAGCCTACACTTTCTTGCCAAGCCTCTGGGCCATCATGAGTGCCATGGGTACCACAGGATCCAGAAGTGACTGCAGCCCCTCAAAGCATGTAGAGGCTTCAGTGCCAGCTTCCCTTGTCAATGTTTGGCACACCCTCCTATTCCTGTTTGTCCACTCAGTGTGTGGCCAGGAGGTGATTTCCAGCCTCTGTTCATGCCACGGTTTTTCCTGCCATCATGAAGTTTCCCCTCAAGTCAGTAAGCCAAAATCAACCATTTCCTCCTACAAGCTGCTTCTGGTTGGATGGTTGTAGCAAGTAGAAACTGACCCTTAAAGAAGCTACTTGGCTTTCCTGACATAGGTCTCAATATTTATTCCAGAGGTTTTCATCAGTATTGCTTTAGTGGGTGACTGATCAGTCATAGGCCTTACAAAAAAGTCATCTAGATTGTGAGAATTAGTATGGAGTCACAATGGTCCAGAGCAGCTCAAATCCATAGACTTGGCCCCCTTATGTTCACCAACAAGGAAGGCAAGGATACAAGGCACCATAGATCACATTGGTAAAGGGTAACTAAATTCAAAGGTGAGATTTCCCCTAAAAAATGGGGCTATAGAGGATGCTATGGAGCAAAAGACAAAAGAGATTTAGGAGACTTAGGAGACATATATTGCCATTTGTTTTACAGATGGGTAGTTGTGGTGGTTTGATTCAGAGATTCCCCATACACTTACGAGTTCTGAGTACTAGGTCCCCAGCTGGTGGCAATTTGGGAATTGGAGCCTCCTACTAGAGGTGATGTACTGTTGGGGGTGGGCTTATGGGTGTTATAGCCAGTGTCCTATTGTCAGTATTTGGCACACTCTTCTGCTGCTGTTGTCTACCTGATGTTGTCCAGGAAGTTGATGTCTACCTTCTGCTTCCCTTCAAGTCTGTAAACCAAAATAAACCCTTTCCTTCCATAAGCTGATCTTGGTCCAGTATTTTCTGACAGCAATGTGAAACTGACTGCAACAGTAAATTGGTACCAAGAGTGGGGTCATTGATGCTAGAAACCTGATTATGTGGCTTTTGGCCTTTTGGAACTAATTTGTGGGAGGAATGTGGATGGATTTGAGATCTTAGCCTAAGAGATGCCTTGTAGTGCTGTAACTACAGCTTGATGGACCATTTTAATCAGAGTTGAAAGACCTGAATGCAGTAAACTATGGACTGTGAGGTTTAGCTTATAGAGCGAGAAATAACTTTGTAGGGACTGATCTAGAAGCAGTTTGTGTGAGAGGCTTGCTATTATGCCCGTGTCCTGAGAACTTGTGCAGGGTTGCACTGCAAAGAAATGGACTGGTGTGAGCAGAAGGATATGGCACAGAAAAAAGGTAGGGCCAAAATTGCTGCCTGTTCAGCTGCAATTGCTTGAGAGATTACAATATTGAGATTGGGACAGCTGATCTGCATTGGAACAACAGGAAGAATAAGTCTAAGAAGCCCACATGCTGAAAGAATGTCCTGTTCTTCAAAGTTTGCTTTATTTCCTCCTGGATTAACAAATTGGTAGCCCACCTGGTACTATGGATATAATAAATGCAGGAGAGGGTCACTGAATTTGCAACACAATTTTGAGCCTTTTCTTGGAAATGGCCATGGACAGTATGAAGCAGGCTTATTGGACTACCTGCATAGAGGCCCAATGGAGCCATAAAGATGAACCATGGGTTGCAGTGGAAATCCAATGGAGATGCCAGGACTATGAGATGGCTGCCAAGGAGAGCTGCTGACACCAGATGAAGTTTTCCCAGACTTTGAGTAGCTTAGCTTCAGGGGCAGAATTAGAAGTCCAGAGACCTGTCACTGGCTACAGTTGTCAGACTTGGAGCTACGGAGCTTGATGTTTGCCCTGTTTGTTTTAAATCTTTTTTAAAAAAATTATTTTTGAGAGAGAGTGCAATAGGGAGAGAGAGACAGAGAGAGAGAGAGAGAGAGGGAGAGAATGGGCATGCCAGAGCCTCTAGCCATTGCTAATGAACTCCAGATGCATGCCCCACCTTGTACATCTGGCTTATGTGAGTCCTGGAAAATCAAATATTGGTCCTTTGGCTTTGCAGGCAAGCTCCTTAACCACTAAGCCATCTCTCCAGTCCTGTTTTAAACCTTGTATTGGTTGAATACTTCTTTGCTATGCCCAATGCTATCTTTTGCAGTGTAAATGTTTATTCTGTGCCATTATGTTTTTTTTTGGTTTTTTTTTTTTTTTTTTTTTTTTGGCATTCTGGCTCAGTAAAAAGATCTTGGACTATGGGGATGTTTGAACATCATTGAGATTGATAAAAAACTATAGGGACTTTTTTTTAAAAAAAACTATGGGACTTTTAAAGTTGGGCTGAATACATTACATTTTAGATCATGTACAGTTACCAGTTTATGGGGGCTAGGGGCAGAATGTAGTGGTTTGATTCAGATGTCCCCCATAAACTTATGTGTTCTGGGGGCAATTTGGCAATTGGAGCCTTCTGGAGGTGATGTATTGTTGGGGACAGGCTTTTGGGTGCTATAGCCAGCTTCCCCTTGCCAGTGTTTGGCACACTTTCCTGTTACTGTTGTCCACCTGATGTTGGCCAGCAGGTGATGTCCATCATGCCATCATTTTCCCCTGCCATCATGGAGCTTCCCATCAAGTCTGAAAGCCAAAATAAACCCTTTCCTCCCACAAGCTTCTCTGTTTTTAAATTTTTTTTTGTTTATTTTTATTTATTTATTTAAGAGCAATAGGCAGACAGACAGAGAAAGAGGCAGAGAGAGAGAGAGAAAATGGGCACGCCAGGGCCTCCAGCCACTGCAAATGAACTCCAGACGTATGTGCCCTCTTGTGCATTTGGCTAACATGGGTCCTGGGGAATGGAGCCTTGAATCGGGGTCCTTAGGCTTCACAGGCAAGTTCTAAACCACTAAGCCGTCTCTCCAGCCCCACAAGCTGCTCTTGATCGGGTATTTTCTGCAATGTGAAGCTGACTGCAATGGTAGTATTGCATTTTGTTGGGGACCCATCAGTAAGGACTTAATTCCATAGACACCATGATAGGAGACGACAAGGCGTAAATCTGGGGTCCTATCAGTAAGAGTATAAATTTGTAGTCTCTGGGCTGGAGAGATGGCTTAGTGGTTAAGATGCAAGCCTGCAAAGTCTAAGGACCCAGGTTTGATTCTCAGATCCCATGTAAGCCAGATGCATGTGGTGGCGCATGTGTCTGGAGTTTGTTTTCAGTGGCCTGAGGCCCTGGTGCGCCCATTCTCTCTCTCTATCTCTCTCTCATAAATAAATAAATAAAAATAAATCTTAAAAAAATCTGTAGTCTATAAACAACATAGACTATATCCTAGTATGATCTAGAAAATGCTTTTGTGCAGGCTTTCTTGCTATATAAAAATACTATGCCACCTCAGCACTCCTGGCTGCCATGAGATCACGTGTGCTGAACTCTGGTTGGGGGATAAGCCTAAGGCCCCAAGGACTTGCTTTTCTAACTAAGTAAGATTGAGATTTTGCTTTTCTGCTTCTTTACCTTTTTCTGCCACACGGTAATGCAAATTATACTCATTGTGATATGCCCTTTAAATTCACGCTAAGCTGGATTCTGAGAAATGGGTTGTTCAGGTAGGTTCACACCATGTGTCATACACACCATGTCCTCAGGCAAATTGGCCCATTGCCTCTGGATAAGAACAGGGAGAAACCAGCAGCTTATAGTTTTGGTTCTCTTAGTTTCTTATTGTCTAGGATCACTAAAGCCTTGTTGGAGTATGGTTCTCAGCCTTTTATGAGACAGAGAAAATGAACATAACAATCAACAACCAGATCTAACAAGTTAAAACCTTATGATTTAACAATATGAGAACAGGTAATCTTAGTTTGTTATAAATATAATTCAGGTGTGTCATTGCTAATGAAATCACTTCCAGGTATTTTAAATTTATTGGTAAGGATTATCTCCAGGACAGTTATCAAGTTTTATATGCCATCTACAAATCCATGTTTTTAAAACAAGTTTGTATGATTCATTAAAAAAACATGTCTCGATGCCGGGTGTGGTGGCGCACGCCTTTAATCCCAGCACTTGGGAGGCAGAGGTAGGAGGATCACCGTTGAGTTCAAGGCTACCCTGAGACTACATAGTAAATTCCAGGTCAGCCTAGGCTAGAGTGAGACCCTACCTTGAAAACAAACAAACAAACAAAACAAAAACAAAAACAAACAAACAAACAAAAAACAAAAAAAACATGTCTCGGGCTTGGGAAATGGATCAGTGGTTAAGGTGTTTGCCTTCAAAGCCTAATGACCTGGTTTGATTCCCAGTACCCATGTAAAGCCAGATGCACAAAGTGGCACATGCATCTGGAGTTTGTTTGCAATGACTATAGGCCCTGGTGAACTCATTCTCTCTCTCTCCTCTCTCTCTACATGCAAATAAATAAACAAAAATAGAAAAGTCTCATCAACAGGTCACAAAGTCTAAAATTCACTAATGTTTTGCTCATGAAAACAATTATAAAATATTTCTTCAAAATGTTTAATCAAGTTCATGATGTTTCTATATTAAGCTTTTAACTACTGAAAAAACTGAGTCTTAATAGGATCAAGACTTATTCACTGATTTTTCTTTTATAAAACTAATTCCAGGGCTTGAGACATGGTTTCACAGTTAAGGCACTTGCCTGTGAAGCCTCAGGACCCAGGTTTATATTCCCCAGGACCCACATACACAGGTGCATAAGGTGACATGTGTCTGGACTTCATTTGCAATTCATCTGCAGTGGCTAGAGGCCCTGGTATACCCATATTCTCTCTCTCTGCCTCTTTCTTTCTCTTTCTTCTAAAAAACTTTAAAATTTCATTTATATGCGAGAGATAGAGAAAGGGAGGGAAGGAGAGAATGGGGGCGCCAGGGCCTTCAGCAACTGCAAACTCCAGACACATGCATCACCTTGTGCATCTGGCTTATGTGAGTTCTGGGAAGTCAAACCTGGGTCCTTTGGCTTTGCAGGAAACTACCTTAATCATTAAGCCATCTCTCTAGCCCCTCTCTCTTTCAAATAAACAAATAAAATATTAAAAGAAAGAAATACTTAAAAAAAAAAAACAATTTTGCTGGGCATAGTGGTGGATGCCTTTAATTCCAGCACTCAGAAGGCAGAGGCAGGAGGATCATCATGAGTTCAAGGCCACCCTGAGACTACATAGTGAGTTCCAGGTCAGCCTGGGCTAGAGTGAGACCCTACCTTGGGAAAAACAAAACACACACACACACACACACACACACACACACACACACACACACACATCCTGTTATTGTTGTGTTTATAACTTAGGTTTTATAAAAGAAATTAGTCTAACTCTAGTTATTAAAAGTTTTATTCTTTGGGATATCAGAAAATCTCTCCCTTTTCTGATAATCTATGTGCTGTCTCAAGTTTTGAGACTCTTCATTATCAATTCTGGGGTCAAAGTGAGTTAACCCCAACTTGTAATGTTAAAATGTTATTTACAGGGGCTGGAGAAGATGGCTTAGCAGTTAAGGTGCTCACCTGCAAAGCCAAAGGACCCCAGTTCGATTCCCCAGGACCCATGTAAGCCAGATGCACAAGGAGGCGTATGCGCCTGGAGTTCATTTGCCATGGCTAGAGGCCCTGGCATGCCCATTCTCTCTCTCTCTCTCAAATAAATAAATAAATGGAAAGAATGTTTTTTACAAACTATAATTTAAGCAACTGTTAGATAGCTTCATCCATTTTAATAATTATGGGTAACAAAAATGCTAAGACTTAAAATTACTATATGCTAATTAAAGTATTCTTAAAGTACAACAAATTAATTGCTACCCAAAAGGCCAAGGAGGGCTAGAGAGATGGCTTAGTGGTTAAGGCACTTGCCTAAGAAGCCTAAGGACAAAGGTTTGATTCCCCAGTACCCACACAAACCAGATGTACAAAGTGGTGCATACGTCTGGAGTTCGTTTGCAATGACTGGAGGCCCCGCCCCCCATCTGCCTCTCTCTCTCTCTTTCTTTCTCCTTGCAAATAAAGTATATTTTAAATTTATCCAAGGACATTGTTTGTCTAACAGTGTTTTCTTTTTCAAAACAAATTTGTCAAGGATTATATTAGAGCTCAGCTGTTTTAGTTTAGCAATGATCAGGTTCTGCTCGATTCTTAAATATTTGTTTATTTATTTATTCATTTGAGAGAGAGAGAAAGAGGCAGATATATAGTCACTGCAAACAAACTCCAGACGCATGCATCCCCATGTGCATCTGGCTTAAGTGGGTTCTGGGGAATCAAACCAAGGACCTTCGGCTTTGCAGGCAAACGCCTTAACTGCTGAGCCATCTCTCCAGCTCTGCTCTCCTCTTATGTGTAATCTGACCTCTCAAGTTCCTTAATTTATAACTTGCAAATCGTATTCCCTGTGTCAGGATATAGTCTCGCACTCAAGTTATCTTCATCTGAGAAAAATGGTCTCAAGTTGCAATGTTCAGTTTCCAACCTTCCCTGGGGTAATTGGTATGTTTTCAAACACAGGTGCCAAGATTTTGTACTATCTTGTCTTTTCTTGACATATGATTTCTAAGTCTGTGCTGGTAAGAATGTGGTTTCCAGGGCTGTTCACCTGCTCTGTGGTTAGATACTTAAAAGGATAAGACATGCCTGCTTTTTATGCTTCAGATGTGACCTACCCTGTCACAGGTAACTAAACTGAGATGTTAGGCAGAACGACTTTAAGCTTTTCTGCTATTCTTAAACTAGATCTATTTTACTACTCAGATATAGCCCCACCCTTCTTCAAGGTTGGTGTAATTTACTAAATGTTTTAATAACCATAGGTAGAAGCCAAAACTAACTGGAAACACCAGAGCTAAAAATGACAACTGATATTCTGGCCTCTACTCCCAGGTCAAAAAGGCCACCGAGTTGACAGGCAGGACTGCTGGTGTGTTCTACACTGGCTCTCTGGCAAGTCACCTGTTGTCTTAATCAGGGAGGACATGGAGACCTGGAGAATGAACTCAAAAATTGGTGTACAGAGCTGGAGAGATGGCTTAGTGGTTAAGGCACTTGCTGGCAAAGTCAAGGGACTCAGGTTCGATTTCCCCAGTACCCACATAAAGCCAGATGCACAAGGTGGCACATGTGTCTGGAGTTCATTTCCTGTGGCTGGAAACCCTGGCACACCCATTCTTTCTCTATCTCCTTCTCTCTCTCCTCTCAAATAAATAAACAACAACAAAAAATTTTTTTTGAGGTAGGCTATAGCCCAGGCTGACCTGGAATTTACTATGTAGTCTCAGGGTGGCCTCAAACTCATGATGATTCTTCTACCTCTACCTCCTGAGTGCTGGGATTAAAGGCGTGCACCACCACACCTGGCAAATAAACAATTTTTTAAAAAAATTTACAAAAAATTGATGTACAATCAACAAGAGGGCAGTCAAAACAGAGGATGGCCCTGATTTATCCTAACAGATAACGCCAACACTGAGGGCCATAGAATCCTCTCAGGTTTCTAGTCTCCTGGAAAGCCACTATTAACCTTCAAAAGTACATATATGATTAAATCTCAGCCACCTGCTTGCTTTTAAACAGCAAGAGAGAAACATATAGTCAAAAAAATATAAAAGGATAGAGGGCTGAAAAGATGGCTCAGCAGTTAAAGCACTTGCCTGCAAAGCCTAAGTACCCAGGGTTGATTACTCAGGACCCATGTAAGCCAGATGCACAAGGTGGCGCATATGTCTGAAGTTTGTTTGCAGTGGCTGGAGGCCCTGGCGCGCCCTTTCATTCTCATTCTTTTTCTCTGTCCAATAAATAAATAATTTTTTTAAAAGAAGTGATTGTTAGAATCAGAGGTCCTTGGGGCTGCGGGGATGCCAGCCCCCTCCCTGGGCCACATGGGTGCTGCAGCTGATTCATCTCCAGCCAGGTTGGCAAAGGAGTTGCGTCTGGCACTTGCTCCCCAGGACCACACGCCACCCCCTGCCACCTCCTCTAACGTATGTGTCAAGTGCCAAGAAAAAAATAGTAAATTATAAGAAGGGTGTTGTTCCACCTGTTGATTCACTTTAAGTCCTGCTCTTGAAAAGAAAGAATAGATGAATGTGGCTGAAGAGATGACTTAGTGGTTAAGGCATTTGCCTGCGAAGCCTAAGGACCCCAGCTTGATTCTCTAGGTCCATGTAAGCCATATACACATGGAGATGCATGTGTCTGGAGTTTGTTTGCAGTGGCTGGAGGCCCTGGTGTACCCATTCTCTTTCTCTCTTCCTCTTTCTGTCTCTAATAAATAAATAAAACTTTAAAAAATAATTAAAAGAAAGATAATAAATCAGTTTCTTGCAAATTTTCTCTTCATCCAAGGAATGTCTTTATACCTAAATTTATTTATTATTACATCAATGTATGCTTCCTTAACATAGATTCCCAGAAGAGGTTACCAGGTGAAAGGGCACAAGCCTTTTAGAACTCTTTTTTAAAAAAAATTATTTGCAGGCTGGAGAGATGGCTTAGCAGTTAAGGCACTTGCTGGCAAAGCCAAAGAACCCAAGTTTGATTCCCCAGGCACCCATGTAAGCCAGATGCACAAGGTGGCACACGTATCTGGAATTTGTTTGCAGTGGTTGAAGGCCTTGGCGCACCCATTTTCTGTCTCTCTCTCTCTTCCTCTTTCTCTCTCTCAAATAAATAAATAAATAAAAATAAAAAATTAAAGATTTATTTGCATGTGTGTGTGTATGTGTGTACCAGAGTCTCTTGCCACTGCAGGTGCCTGGCTTTAGCTGAGTGGCTTGGGAATTGAACCCGGGCCCGCAGGTTGTGCAAGCAAGTGCCTTTAACCAATGCACCATATCTCTAGCCCCTAAAATAATTCTTTTCCTCTTCCCTTTCTCCTCCTCTTCCCCCTCCTCCTTCTTTTCTCATTCACCACCCTCCTTCTCCTGCTCTCTTCTTCTTCTTCTTTTTTGTTTTAGCTTTTTGAGGTAGGGTCTCTAGTCCAGACTGACCTGGAGTTTTCTATGTAGTTTCAGGGTGGCCTCGAACTCACGGTGATCCTCCTACCTCTGCCGCCAAAGTGCTGGGATTAAAGGTGTGCGCCACCACGCCTGGCTTCTCTCTTCTTCTTTTTTTTTTTTTTTTTGGTTTTTCTCAAGTTAGAGTCTTACTCTAGCCCAGGCTGTCCTTGAACCCACAATGATCCTCCTACCAAAGCCTCCTGGAGGACTGTGTGCGATCACATCCAGCTTTTAAAAATATTCTTAATCATTTACTTGCAAGGAGAGAGACAGAGAAAAGAAATGGCATGGCACATCAGGGCTTCTTTTTTTTTTTTTTAATTTTATTTATTTATTTATTTGAGAGCGACAGACACAGAGAGAAAGACAGATAGAGGGAGAGAGAGAGAATGGGCGTGCCAGGGCTTCCAGCCTCTGCAAACGAACTCCAGATGCATGCACCCCCTTGTGCATCTGGCTAACGTGGGACCTGGGGAACCAAGCCTCGAACCAGGGTCCTTAGGCTTCACAGGCAAGCGCTTAACCACTAAGCCATCTCTCCAGCCCAGGGCTTCTTGCCATTACAAATGAACTCCCATTTGGCTTTATGTGGGTACTGGGGAATCAAACTCAGGCAATCAGGCTTTGCAGGCCAGCGCCTTTAATCATTGAGCCATCTCTCCTCAGCCCCCTTAGAATTCTTTTTAAAAATATTTTTATTTTATTTATATGCAGGGAGAGAGAGAGAGAAGAGAGATAGAAAGAATGGGCACGCCAGGGCTTCTAGCCACTGCCAAAGAACTCCAGATGCAGGCACCATTTTGTATCTGGCTTTATGTGGGTACTGGGGACTCTAGCCCAGATCATTATGCTTTGCAGAAAAATGCCTTAACTGCGGAGCCATCTCTCTATCCGCTCCTCCCCCGAGCCTAGGGTTCTTATTAGATGACAGATTCCACTCTGGGGAGGGTGTTCAACCCCTCCCCTCCCAGCTTCCGTTCCTTTCTTACCACATCCTTGGTAGCTGTGAACACCATGAGTACCAGAGGCTTTTCCTGTTCCACAGCAGCATGGGGACAGCCTCTCTGCCACTGGCTGCGACCTCTTCTCTTCTCTGTACTCCAGGTGGACACTGTCCATTGTCAGATCTCCTTCTGAGCTATTAGCAGCACGTCATGGACATAACAGCTCCCTATATGTAGCAAATAGTGACCCTGTTACTGTATTTGTTGAAAATTTTCTTTCTGATTTCCTTGCTGAAAATTTTCTAACTTTTTGTTGTTGTTGTTGTTTTTGGTTTTTCAAGGTACGGTCTCACTCTAGTCCAGGCTGACCAGAATTCACTACATAGTCTCAGGGTGTCCTCGAACTCACAGTGATCCTCTTACCTCTGCCTCCCGAGTGCAGAGATTAAAGTAATGCACCACCTTGCCCAGCCATTTTATAACTTTTGAATGTAAATTATTCCACCCTGTGATTTCTTCACCCTCTAAGTGTCTAGTTGATAGTAACCAGATATTAACCATCACACATAATCCCCCTTTTAAAAAAACTTTTATTTTATTTTATTTATTTGAGAGAGATAGAAAGAGGCAGAGAGAGAGAGAATGGGTATACCAGGGCCTGTAAATGAGCTCCAGACGCATGTGCCACCTTGTGCATCTGGCTTACATGGATCCTAGAGAATTGAACCTGGGTCCTTTGGCTTCGCAAGCAAATGCCTTAACTGCTGTACCATCTTTCCAGCCCAAGTCCCCATCTTTTGATTACTGATAGCAATGTGACTATGCATGTACATATATAAATATCTGTTCAAAACTGTTTTCAACTTTCTGTGAAAATCTAGAAGTAAAATTTTTCTTTTTGTTTTTCGAGATAGGGTCTTGCTCTGGCCTAGGCAGACCTGGAATTCATTATGTATTCTCAGGCTAGCCTCAAAGTTGCAATGATCCTCCTACTTCTGCCTCCTGAGTTCTGAGATTAA
This sequence comes from Jaculus jaculus, assembly GCF_020740685.1. Lineage (NCBI taxonomy): Eukaryota > Metazoa > Chordata > Mammalia > Rodentia > Dipodidae > Jaculus > Jaculus jaculus. Next base: position 57,061,101 of record NC_059106.1, on the reverse strand, counting down.
AGGTATACGCCACCATGCCTGGCCAGAAGTAGATTTTTAAATTTTTTTTTTGGTTTTTCGAAGTAGGGTCTTACTCTGGCTCAGGCTGACCTGGAATTAACTATGTAGTCTCAGGGTGGCCTCGAACCCACAGCAATCCTCCTACCTCTGCCTCCTGAGTGCTGGGATAAGGTCATACACCACCATGCCCGTAGAAGTAATGTTTTAATATGTTAATTCCATATTTAATTTTTTGAAGACATATATACAGGGTCTCTATGTGTACATGCTGGCCTTGAACTCTCTAACTCAGAGTGGCCTAAAACCCAGGATCCTCTTGCCTCTGTTTTGTAAGTGTTGGGGTTACAGGTTTGAGCACCACTCTATGTTTAATTTCTGAGAACTCCCCATTCTGTTTCCCATAGTGGCTGTACTGTTTTCCACTCACACTGCAGTGCGCAAACACCCCAGTCCAACTTACAAACACTTGTTATTGTTTATGGTGATGAAATGTTCTAAAGTTGACTGGTTGCACATGCCTGGGGGCATACTAAAACCTATTGAAATGTATGATTTAAACAACTGACTTGGTTGTTATGTGGTTTCTATCAATAAAGCTACTTTAAAAAAAATTGAAGTTGGGTGTTGTAGTGCACACCTATAGTGCAACACTTGGGAGGCTCAGGCAGGAGGGTTGTGAGTTTGAGGTCATCCAGAGTCATACCCTGTTTTAAAAGAAAAAATAGGGTCGGAGAGATGGCTTAGCGGTTAAGGTGTTTGCCTGCAAAGAAAGCCTAATGAATGAATGAATACCTTCCAATGAGTTGATGGCCAGGGAGGTCAATGATACCCCCAAAACATTACAGGCCATTGCCGAGGCTCTTGGTTTCCCATCAGGAATAGTTGGTAATAGATGGTAAGACCATTGCTGACGATTCCACATACTGGGGCTGCAAGATCACTGAGAAATCCTGCTGGAGCTGAGCTGAAAACCTCCTCCATGGAGACCAGCTGACAGAAATCTGGAAAAAACTACACTGCATGTAGTTCAATGGGAGAGAAAACACCAGTGGAGATACTCAACAGTGGACACTGCAAGCCTTAAATTTGTTTATTTATTTGAGAGACAGAAAGAGTGGGGGAGAGAGAGAGAGAATGGGTGCACCAGGGCATCCAGCCACTGCAAAAATGAACTCCAGATGTGTGCGCCCCCTTGTGCATCTGGCTTATGTGGGTCCTGGGGAATCAAACCGGGGTCTTTTGGCTTTGCAGGCAAACGCCTTATCCGCTAAGCCATTCCTCCAGCCCCCAAAAATATTTTTTAGGAAAGAGTGGATCGCTGAGAGTTCAAAGCCACCTTGAAAACAAACAAACAAATAAGAACTATAAGGCAAGATCAGAGGAGAGTCCCTATGCACTTGGGATACAGTCCTGCAAGGAGAGGTGAAGTGTCTGTGCCAGGAACCATGAAACTGGTGTGCAAGCAATGGAAAGAAGTGCAAATTAGATCCTGTGCTTGTTGTGCTGGAGTGAAGACACATCACCGAGGATGGGAACAGAAAGGAGGTAAGAGTTCATGTCTGACAGGCGGTTGTGACAGTTAATCCGATTGTCAGCTTGATGGGATCTAGAATCACCTAGGAGACAAATCTCTGGGCTTGGCTGTGAGGGAGTTTCTAGATTAGGTTAACAGAGGTGTGGAAACCTATCCTTCATGTGGGCAGCACCATTCCATGGACTGGGGCCCTGGACTGGATAAAAAGTGCACTGCAAAACTGGGTGTGGTAGTGCAGGTCTTTAATCCCAGCATTCGGGAGGCAGGGGTAGGATGATTGCCATGAGTTCGAGGCCACCCTGAGACTACAGAGTGAATTCCAGCTCAGCCTGGACTAGAGTGAGACCCTACATCCAAAAACAACAACAACAAAAAAATAAAGTCTGCTACTTTACAGATAGGTACCTGTGGCTTGGAGACCTTCCTCACTCTCCCGAGCAAGCAGAGAGGGAAACGCCCGCTTGTGCACTGAGCCTTGGGGCTCGGGTGCCTCCATGGGGCATCAGCATTGTGCTCTTCTTGGTTACCAAGATGGGCCTGGCAGTCCCTGCCTCCCGTGTGGTAGGATTAGAGGAGCGCGACCACACCTGCCTGGCATTCACATGGGTGCCGGGATCCCAACTGTGGTCCTCACATTTGCTCACAAGCACTTTGTCCACTGAACCATCTACACAGCTTGACGCAACCTTTTCTAAAATGATTTTTTTATTGATTTATTTATTTGACAGAAACAGGTGGGGGGGGCAGAGAAAGGACAGGCCAGGGCCTCCAGCCCCTGCAAATAAACTCCATACACATGTGCCCCCTTGTGCATCTGGCTTACGTAGGTGCTGGGAAATTGAACCTGGGTCCTTTGGCTTTGTAGGCAAATGCCTTAACCACTAAGCAATCCATCCAGCCCTTCAAACTTTTTTTTTTAAATTTATTTTTTAGAGCAAGAGTGAGAGAGAGAAAGAGAATTGGCATGCCAGGGCCTCAGCCACTGCAATCAAACTCCAGATGCTTGCGCCACCTAGTGTACATGTGCAACCTTGCACTTGTGTCACCTTTATGCACCTGGCTTATGTAGGATCTGGAGAGTCAAACTTTTTCTTTTCTTTTCTTTTTTTTTTGGTTTTTGAGGTAGAATCTCATGCTTGTCTAGGCTGACCTGGAATTCACTATGTAGTCTCAGTATGATCTCAAACTCATGGCAATCTTCCTACCTTTGCCTCCCGAGTGCTGGGATTAAAGGCATGCACCACTACATCCAGCTTCAGACTCAAATATTTTGACAGAAGGTATTTGGTAACTCTATGACAGTATGATCCAGGGCTACCCAGCCTCTTGAATCATCCTGGGAGTGGGCACTTCTGGGCATGGTAAGTTGGGCACAGAGGGTAGCAGTATAGCTATACTTCTTTTTTTTTGGCTTTTATTTATTTATTTTTTCTTTTCACAATTTTTATTGACATTTTCCATGATTATAAAAAATATCCCATGGTAATATCCCCCCCCCGCACTTTCCTCTTTGAAATTCCATTCTCCATCATATTATATTTCTGATGCTTTTCATTATGGACAAACAGGCTTCAGGAAGGTAAGACAGGCTTCCTTTGCTTTCAATTAGAAAGTAATCCTGAGAATGCAGGGCGTGGAAGTTTCTAGAGTGTAACACTGAGACTCCCATCTGTGTCCACTGAAGAAAGTGCAATGCTCTCAGGGCCATGTGGCCACTGGTCATCTGCCCTGGTGGCCTCAGTGACTGCCTTGTGCCATCACCATGAGGTGTTCCTCTCTTGGTCTGCTCTTGTGTTTATACATTTATGTACTACTTCATGTGTCTTGCAATTTAATGAGAACTTACTACGTAAAGTCTTTCTCTTTACACAGGGTATAAAGACTGCTTCCCATCTTGTCTGTTTCTGATTACACAAATAAAAATGAATTTATTCTTGAACAAAACTATTTTTTTGTTTTTTTTTAAATTTTTATTTATTTATTTGATAGCGACAGACAGAGTGAAAAAGGCAGAGAGAGAGAGAGAGAGAGAATGGGCACTCCAGGGCCTCCACCCACTGCAAACGAACTCTAGACGCGTGCGCCCCCTTGTGCATCTGGCACCACGTGGGTCCTGGGAAATCAAGCCTCAAACCGGGGTCTTTAGACTTCACAGGCAAGCGCTTAACTGCTAAGCCATCTCTCCAGCCCAAAACTGATTTTTAATTTTTTTTTAATTTTATTTATTTATTTGAGAGTGACAGACACAGAGAGAAAGACAGATAGAGGGAGAGAGAGAGAATGGGCGCGCCAGGGCTTCCAGCCTCTGCAAACGAACTCCAGATGCGTGCGCCCCCTTGTGCATCTGGCTAACGTGGGACCTGGGGAACCGAGCCTCCAACCGGGGTCCTTAGGCTTCACAGGCAAGCGCTTAACCGCTAAGCCATCTCTCCAGCCCTGATTTTTAATTTTTAAAAATACTCTTGGTCGCCAGGCACCGCTGTGGCCCAGTGGGCAGGGGGCCTATAAAGCCGGAGCCCTGCCATCCTTCACTGGCTGCACTCGTCCCTCGCCGCCGATCCGGCTCGCATTCGGTGCCTGAAAGAGGAAACAGTGACAGACGTGTAGACTGCAGTCCTCTGTCCTTTACACAGTTCTTTCACCATGCCTGGATCACTTCCTCTGAACACAGAAGCCAGCTGGCCAAAAGATGTGGGAATTGTTGCCCTTGTGATCTACTTTCCTTCTCAGTCTGTTGATCAAGCTGAGTTGGAAAAATATGTTGGTGAGGATGCTGGAAAGTACACCATTGGCTTAGGTCAGGCCAGGATGGGCTTCTGTACAGATGGAAAGGATATCAACTCTTTCTGCCTGACTGTGGTTCAGAATCTGATGGAGAGAAATAGCCTTTCCTATGATTGCATTGGGCGGCTAGAAGTTGGAACGGAGACAATCATTGTTGAAAAGTCTGGGAATACTGACATAGAAGGGATAGATACAACCAATGCGCGCTACAGGACACAGCTGCTGTCTTCAATGCCACTAACTGGATTGAGTCCGGCTCCTGGGATGGACAGTATGCTCTGGGAGTTGCTATATATGTCACAGGTTGCCGGTGTGGTGGTGCACGCCTTTAATCCCAGCACTGGGGAGGCAGAGGTACGAAGATCGCCATGAGACTGAGGCCACCCTGAGACTACATAGTGAATTCCAGGTCAGCCTGAGCTAGAGTGAAACCCTACCTCGAAAAAAAAATATATATATGCCACAGGTAATGCCAGACCTACAGGTGGAGTTGGAGCTGTGGCTCTGCTCATTGGGCCAAATGCTCCCTTAATTTTTGACGGAGGTCTCCAGGGGACACACATGCAGCATGTCTACCACTTCTGCAAGCCCGACATGCTCTGAGTACCCTGTCGTGGACGGGAGACTCTCCATCCGCTGCCACCTCAGTGCGCTGGACCGCTGCTATCCGTCTACCGCCAAAAGATCCGTGCCCAGTGGCAGAAGGAGGGACGTGATAAAGATTTCACCCCGAATGATTTTGGCTTCATGATCTTTCACTCACCACATTGTAAACTGGTTCAGAAATCTCTAGCTTGGATGTTCCTGAATGACTTTCTTAATGATCAGATCAGAGATAAAAATAGAATATAGATGCTATACTACAGAGTGGCTTGGAAGCCTTTGGGGATACTAAATTAGAAGGTACTTACTTTTTTTTTTAAAATTATTTATTTATTTATTTGAGAGCGACAGACACAGAGCGAAAGACAGATAGAGGGAGAGAGAGAGAATGGGCGCGCCAGGGCTTCCAGCCTCTGCAAATGAACTCCAGACGCGTGCGCCCCCTTGTGCATCTGGCTAACGTGGGACCTGGGGAACCGAGCCTCGAACCGGGGTCCTTAGTCTTCACAGGCAAGCGCTTAACCGCTAAGCCATCTCTCCAGCCCCAGAAGGTACTTACTTTGACAGAGATGTAGAAAAGGCATTTATGAAGGCTAGTTCTGAACTATTTAAGCAGAAGACAAAGGCATCTTTGCTTGTATCAAACCAAAATGGAAGTACGGTACATCTGCTGTATCTGGTTCCCTTGCTTCTCTTCTAGCCCGGCGCTCACCTCAGCGGTTGGCAGGGAAGAGGACTGGGGTGTTCTCTTACGGCTCTGGTTTGGCTGCCACTCTGTACTCTCTTAAAGTTACATAAGATGCCACGCCAGGGTCTGCTCTTGACCAAGTCACAGCAAGTTTATGTGATCTTAAATCAAGGCTTGACTCAAGAATTTGTGTAACACCAGATGTCTTTGCAGAAAGCATGAAGCTCAGAGAGGACACGCACCACCTAGCCAATTATAGTCCTCAGCGTTCAATCGATTCATTCTTTGAAGAAACGGGGTACATGGTGCAAGTGGATGAAAAGCACAGAAGAACTTACGCCCGCCGCCCCTCTCCGAATGACCATGCTTTGGGTGAAGGAGCAGGACTCGTGCGTTCAAACATAGCAACACAGCGTATTCCATGCCCTGCTAAACACGTGCCACAGCTCCCAGCGACAATAGCCGTTCAGAAGCCGCCTCATTAGCAATGGCGAGCACTAAGCTCCTCTGAGGCGTGAGAGTTCACAGTGATCTGGGGCTGGGTTGGGAATATGCGATTGAAGCAATGGGATGTCTGGGGACAATTTTAAAGGATTAAGTGATGCTTCAGTTTTTATGTGCCTGACACAGAACCTAGAAAACTGTCGTGTTTGGAAAAGTCTCTGCTCGACTTGGTAATGTGCTTCCTGTTGGGGTCGGCCAATGCTAAATGCACTCAATGACGCATTCAATGACGTTAAGGGCTCTGCAAAACTTTATACCTCTCTGGTCGGTCCTTTGTATGCATGCAGCAGAGGCATTGTCTACTTTACAAGAAATTTTTTTTATTTTTTATTTTTTTTTTTATTTGAGAGCGACAGACACAGAGAGAAAGACAGGTAGAGGGAGAGAGAGAGAATGGGCGCGCCAGGGCTTCCAGCCTCTGCAAACGAACTCCAGACGCGTGCGCCCTCTTGTGCATCTGGCTAACGTGGGACCTGGGGAACCGAGCCTCAAACCAGGGTCCTTAGGCTTCACAGGCAAGCGCTTAACCACTACGCCATCTCTCCAGCCCTACAAGAAAATTTTTTACATGTATGTGAGAATTTTATACTTTGGACAAATAGGAAAGTACCTGTGGCTTTTAAGAAACTTCTCTAGCTTGGGGAATATAGACAGAACATGTGATATGCACAAACCCTGCTTGAAATTGGCAAGACAAACATTTTTTTTAAAGATCTATAAACCACACAGAGGCAGAAAAGCAGACAGGCATGCTGGTTCTGGGATTTGTAACGGCAGGTCAGCAGTGACAAGTGATTCATGCCCTCTTCAGAGAGATGCCAGCATTGAGTAGGCCTCTGTCCTGGGAAACAAGGTTCATCTGGGGTTTCTGATTAGTTCATGGTGGACTGTGTTACTGGTATGTGAGGAGGCATGCTGCAATTCTTAGCACCTTATTCTGAAGGATGGAGGAAACCTTTGGCTGCTTCCTTTTTAAAATTTAAACTAGGAAGGATGGGGCGGGACATTACTAGGTTATACATGCTTCAGTATTATAAATTCACTTTCAGAGACTGACAGCTTAATGAAATTGATGGGATAAAAGTTCTTTTCCTTTGTGGGTGTGTGTGCCTTTTTTGGTGTATCTGATCAATGAATATAGGAAGGTACAACCCAAGTTTTTACACAGCCTGAGTAGCTAAAAAGAATATTCCACTCTAAGATCTGGAAATAGAATTTATAACATTTTCCTTGGACTTACACCATAAAACAACAAATAGAAAAAATCATATGGGATGAAAATATTGCTTAGAAAGTTTTGTAGGTGTTTTTGGTGCTGAACTATATCGACATGAGCCTTAGATTATAAAATAGAGATAGTTGGAACTAATGTACAGAAATAAATTTTTTAAACTTTATTTGCTGTTAAATTCTATGAAGTTTCAGTTATCTAAAAATACACACAAACATAAGTTTTAGATTGCAAGGTGATATGTAATGTAGTGTTTATAAAATACCCTTGTTTAATATGAACTAGTATTTTGATTGTACAGTTATAATTTGTAAAAATGATTTCATTTTAACATCCACTGGTATAGATTAATAATATAAGTTCAGATTTAAAGAATGTTGGGAAAATGGCACATGTAATACTTTGGCAAGTATTTGGAGTTCTGTATGCTCTGAAAGAGTCACTTAGTGTTGGTGCCAAGAACTGGGTTTTCTCAAAGTCCATTGCTGGCAGTGGGCAAGCCTGGTAATGCTGGCACAGAGCAGTAACCGCACACCTTACTAATAGTGAGATGAATAACTTGGAAATAAAGTTTTAGACGAATATTTCAGATAAAAAATATTATTTATTTGCAAGAGAAAGTGATCAAGAGAAAGAGGAGAGAGAGCCAGGGGTGGTGACACATACCTTTGATCCCAGCACTAGGGAGGCAGAGGTAGGAGGATCACCATGAATTCAAGGCCATCCTGAGACTCCATAGTGAATTCCAGGTCAGCCTGGGCTATAACACACCGTACCTCGAAAAAAAAAAAAAAAAAAAAAAAAAAAGGAGAGAGAATGGGCGTACCAGGGCCTCTTGCCACTGCAAACAAACTCCAGATGCTGAGCCACTTTATGCATCTAGCCTTATGTGGGTACTGAGGAATCAAATGCACACTATCAGGCATTGCAAGCAAGTGTCTTCTACTGCTGAGCCACCTTTCCAGCCCACCAAATTATAGTATTTTTTATTTGTTTATTTTTATTTATTTGAGAGTGACAGAGAAAGAAAGAGGCAGATAGAGAATGATCCTCTAGCCACGGCAAGAGAACTCCAGATGCATGTATCACTTTGTGCACCTGGTTTATGTGGGTCCTGGGGAACTGAGCCTTGGACCAGGGTTCTTAGGCTTCACAGGCAAGTTCTTTACTGCTAAGCCATCTCTCCAGCCCAAGCTATTTGTTTTTTTAAAAGGAAACATGTTAAACAGAACAAGTTTAACTACAAAAAAGAGTAACTTTTGCCAATTATTTATTTAAACACTTTACAGTTTCATGAAGCCAAAAAATAAAAACAAAGTAACAACTGAGTAAATAACTTCTATTTTTAAGTTACACTGTTTATTAAAGTCTGAGAAAGATGGGGGGTGTCAGGATCTCCTTCTGCTGGGGACAGGCTGAAGTTGAACCAGTCACTTGCCTGGGTAGTAGGGACACAAGGCCATTTCACGGGGTCCTTAAGGACTCAATTGATGACAGCGTGCTCCCAACTCCTCAGCCTCTCTAGAAACTTCGCCTCCCCTTCCTCTTTAGCCTGAGTGAAAGTGCTAACACAAGGCAGGCCTCCTGCCTCGTAAATCCCAGTCTAGCACCCTAGAAAAGCAGGGTTTGCAGCAGATGCTGGGGCTCCATCTGGCTCTGTTTATCAGCCATGTGACCTGAATCTCTTCTCTCTTTCCCTGCCCCTCCTCAGCAACTGGAGACTCGCACATGCTAGGCAAGCACCCTGCTGCTGAGCTGGACTTTTTTTGAAAGAAAAAAATTGCTAGGTGTGGTGGTAAAAGCCTGTATTCTCAACACTTGGGAGTTGAAGGCAGGGGATCAATAGGTCAAGGCCAGCCTATACTACATGTTGAGCTATATGGGCTATACAAAATCGTGTCTCAAAATAATTAATTTTGGGTGGAGAGATGGCTTAGTGGTGAAGATGCTTGCCTGTGAGCTGGGTGTGGTGGTGCACACCTTTAATCCCAGCATTTGGGAGGGGAGGCAGAGGTAGGAGGATCTCCGTGAGTTTGAGGCCATCCTGAGAATACACAGTGAATTCCAGGTCAGCCTGAGCTAGAGTGAGACAGAATTGAAATGTCAGGGCTTCAGCCATTGCAATCAAACTCCAGATGCTTGTGCCACCTAGAGGACATATGCGGCCTTTAATCCCAGCACTCAGGAGGCAGAGGCAGGAGAATCACCATGAGTTTGAGGCCACCCTGAGATTACATAGTGAATTCTAGGTCAGCCTGAGCTAAAGTGAGAGCCTACCTTGTAAAAAAAAAAAAAAAATTAGAGAGGAGAAATAGAGAATTGGTGTGCTAGGGTCTCAGCCACTGTAATCAAACTGCAGACACTTGTGCCACCTAATGGACATGTATGACCTTGTGCTTACCTCACCTTTGTGCATCTGGCTAACATGGAATCTGGAGAGTAGAACATGGGTCCTTAAGCTTTGCAGGCAAGTACCCTAACTACTAATCCATCCCTCCAGCCCTAAAAAGTTTTTTTTTTTTTAATTTATTTGCAAGCAAAGAGAAACACACACCCAGAGAATGGGTGCACCAGGGCCTCCAGTGAACAAACTCCAAATATATGTGCACACCACTATATATATCTGGATTTACATGGATATTGGGGAATTGAATCTAGGTAGTTAGGCTTTGCAGGAAAGCTGAGCCATCTCTCCAGACCACTGAAGGAGATTTTTTGAGACAGGACCTCTAGCCACTGCAAATGAACTCCAGATGCATGCACCACCTTGTACATCTGGCTTACATGGGTACTGGGGAATCAAACCTGGGTCCTCAGCCTTTGAAGTCAAGTGCCTTAACCACTAAGCCATCTCTCTAGCCCCACAAATTTTTATAAGACAGGATCTCATTAAGATTTGGAATTTGGCTTTGTACTTTGATCCTTCTGCCTCAGCCCCTTTCAGTACTGGGAAAATAGATGTGTGCTACCATGCCTGAGCCCAAGTCTTAGTTTCTTGATCTATCAAGCCAGGATGGCATTGAAACTTAACCCAGAATTGTTACAAAGGAGAAATGAAATGTACATGAGCATACTGTGTGGTCTACAGTTAGTGCTCAGTAAGTTTGTGAGCATTCATGTATGACTCATATTTGTACATGACATAAATATATATGCACTCCTGCCCGTGTGAGTGGAAATCCAGAATGAAGAAACGTGTGTGCATAAGACTGCTTCATTAAGAAAAATCATGGGCTGAGGAGATGGCTCAGTGAGTGAACTGCTTGCTGTGCAAGCCTGAGGACCTGAGTTTGGATCCCCAGCACCCACATAAAAGCTGAATGAGGGGCTGGAAAGATGGCTTAGAGGTTAAGGCACTTGCCTGGGAAGCCTAAGGACCCGTGTTCAACTCACTCTCCAGATCCCACGTAAGCCAGATGCACAAAGGTGAGGCAAGTGCCAGGTCGCCCATGCCCACCAGGTGGCGCAAGCATCTGAAGCGCGATTGCAGCAGTTGAGGCCCCTCCCCCTCTCAAAAACTTTGCACAAGAAAAAAAAAAAAGTTGAGTGAGTATGCCGCACTGCCCGTCATCCCTGCACTCTAGAGCAGGCTGGCTAACTAGACTAGCCAACACGGCAAGCTCTGAGTTCAAGTGAGAGACCCTGCCTCAATAAGCAAGGTGAAGAGGGCTGGGAGGATAGCGTAGCTTGCTTACAGAGTCTGCCAGCCCAGGCTCAATTCCCAAGCTCCCCATGTAAACCACAATGGGACACAAGTGTCTGGTATTTGTTTGCAGTGGCGAGGGTCTATTACATAAATAAACAAGATAAATAAGGTGTAGAGCAATAGAGGAAGACATCCAACATCAACCTCTGGCCTCCTCATGTATGTACACCTGCATGCACATGCCAACGCGAGGACACAAAGATGAACACAGACACCCAAGGAAGATCACACGTGTTCATTTTCATAATTTAAAAATGAATTAGCCCTGGGCATGGTGGCATAGGCCTTTCATCTTAGCATTCCAGAGGCTGAGGTAGGAGGATCACATGAGTCAGAGGCTAGCCTGGAGCTACAGAGTGAGTTCACTAGTATGAGACCTACCTCAAATAAATAAATAAATAAATAGATAAGTAAATTTAAAAAAATTCCAGGGCTGGAGAGACATCTTAGTGGTTAAGGCACTTGTCTGCGAAGCCTAAGGACCCAGGTTTGATACTCTAGGTCCCACATAAGCCAGATGCACAAGTTGGCACATGCATCTGGAGTTTGTTTGCAGGGGCTAGAGTCCTTGGCGTGCCCATTCTCCATCTCTCTCTCTCCCGCTCTCTGTCTCTAATAAATACATTTTAAAAAATCTTAAAAGAAAAAGAATTCCGGCACTTGGGAGGCAGAGGTAGGAGGATCACCATGAGTTTGAGGCCAGCCTGAGACTATATAGTGAATTCCAGTATGGGCTAAAGCAAGACCTACCTCGAAAAACAAAAACAAACAAATTAAAAAGTAACATATTAAAATTATTATAATTTATTTATTTGCAGTGTGTGTGCACACGTGCACTCCTGTGTGCTGGCATGCCCAAGTCTCTTGTCACTGCAAATACATGCCTGTCCACCTTCACCTGGGTGGCTTGGGAAGTGAACCCAGGCCAGCAGGTCTTACACGCAGGAGCCTTTAACCACTCAGCAATCTCCCCATCCCTTAAAAATGAAGATATCTTACATGAAGAGGAAAACCATTATTTCAATATAGCACATTGTCCTGATGGGATGCTGGTCATACTTGCAAGACTTTCCACAGATTCACTCTGATCTTTATGATGCCCTTAGGTAGTTTCTATTACTCTGTTTCACTGACAAGGCACAGAGAGGTCAGGTAATTTGCCCTGTGCCACACAGTCTGCTTTAACCATTGTAGGAATGGGGCAGGGGCAAAAGAGCTCACTTTGGCCTTGGCTGGAACGTGGTCATCTTTATATCTGCCCAGTTAACACAGCAGCCCCTAACTAACGTGGATACTTAAATCAGTCAAGGGCTGGAGAGATGGCTTAGAGAACATCTGTGGCTGTGGCTACCATCCTGGGCAGTACTAACAGAACATTTCCATCCTTGCAGAATGTTTAATACACAGACAGCTGCAGAGACAATGAGCCAAACACAGGACTTGAACTCAGCGGGTGCTGCACATACCTATATATACATATTTTTTAATTAAATACCACTTCATAATGTTATCTGCACATAGTACACACAGTCTTTTTTTTTTTGAAAAAATAAGACATGCCTTATTAGTCATGAAGTTAACAAAATATAAGCATCCACATAGAACGTTCCAGAGTGTCTTCATTTATACGGACTCTTGGAGACATGTTGACTGCTTTTGTCTGTCAGCCAGTGTTGGACCAGGTTTGGAATTCACAAGACTTCAGGGCGGGTGGAGGCCCTACCTGCCCAGACAGCTGACCCATGTCCACTCATCCAGTGTCCTCAACCTGGCCGGCCCTACCTGACCTCTCCCACCAAGCCTGAAGCTTACAGTGAGGGCACCAGGTTGCAGCGTGTGTGTGTGTGTGTTGGGGGGGGGGGTGTTTCCAAAGGCACCAGTCCGCAGAGCACTTACTCAAATGTCTAATCAAGGACTCCCAGCCTATAGAACAGGGGAACATGGTGGGGGTGGGAGAGGAAGACCAGAGAACTGAAGATTCATGCAAATTTGGTGACCCTGCTGGAGACAGGGGACTCCTGGGAGGGAGGGGAAGGGATGGCATTTAATGTTGCCTGGAGGATTCTGGAAGCCAGGCATGGAGGTACACGCCTGTCATCCAAGCACTGAGGAGGGTGAGGCAGGGTGACTGACAGTTTGAGACCGGCCTGAGCTACACAGTGAGCTCCTATCTTAAAACAAAATACAAAGCTAACAAACAAGAAAGGTAGGGGTTTGAGTGACGTCAGAGCCAGGAGGGACAATAAAGTCAGGGCTGTGGGTGGGACACTGACCTTCCTCTTCAGCATCCTAACACCCTGGGCTACGCTGCCATTAGCCACCAGGGGACAGAGCCCTGGTCAGCTGTCCCCCACTGACTGGCTGCTCTGCTCACCCTCCATTCAGAAACCCTGGGGCTGGGGCTTAGCACTTAATGCTCTTGCCTGCGAACCCTAAGGACCCAGGTTCGATTCCAAGTACTCACAGAAGCCAGATGATGCGTCTGGAATTGGTTCACAGTGGCTGGAGGCCTTGGCGTGCCCATTTTCTCTCTCTACGTCTCTCTCAAATAAATTAAACAACAAAAAAACAAAACGAAAAAACACAGAAACTTCGGAGCTGAAGTAGCTAAGCCATGACGTGACTGCCTCCAACCTGAAAGCTGCCAAGTTGCCCAGACCCACGCAGCATCTTCTGGGCGCCACTGTTTCCCTGATGTCCAGCACACTTGAAGTTAAAATACACTTGTATCTCGCAGGTGGGGAAAGCTAGGGCTAAACACAGGAGAAAAGGGAAGGACGGGGCAGAGGAGGGCTGGGCACACACATCACGCCAAAACGACGGCTGCTTGCTGGGCTCTAAGCATTCAAGCAGCCCCTGCCTCACCCCCTTGTCCACTCTTCACAAAGAAAAGTAACTTCTTGTGCTCCAGCTTCAGAAAAACCACTGGGGGACAGGGAGTGGCTGAGCAGCAGCGGAACCCGATTTTAATTCCTCTGTACTCTGTGGCCCTCTCTCTTCCTCCACACAGAACAAGGCCTTCTTTCCAACAGATGCCGGGATTTTTTCTCATGAACCATCACTGGCTCCCAGGTCCTCTGGGGTAGCTTTTAAATTTCTCTAAGTATTCAAGCTGCTTGAGGATTCTGCCTTCATGGCAGAATCTTTTTTTTTTTTTTTTTTTTAGTTTTTTGAGGCAGGGTCTCACTCTAGGTCAGGCTGACCTGGAATTCAGTCTCAGGGTGGCCTCAAACTCATGGCCATCCTCCTACCTCTGCCTTCCTAGTGCTGGGATTAAAGGCGTGTGCCACGACGTCTGGCCTCTACTGCAAAACTTTTGTTTGGTTCTGAGACACTAACAGCCCAAGCTGGCCTCAAACTTGTGTCAATCCTCCTGCCTCCACCTTCCAAGTACTGGGATTACAGGTGCGAGCTACCATGCCCAGATTTCACTGCTAATCCTTTGAGGCTGATCTCCCAACACCTTCCCTGGCTCTTCTTTTGATGATCATCTGGTTCCCAAGCTCTGGGCCTTTGCAAAACTGCCTGCGTGTGTGTGTGTGTGTGTGTGTGTTTGGGGGGGGTCATCACCCTCCTCTCAAATCTTCACTGTATGTGTGAATGTATGAAAACCACCTCCCATTCTAAAATCCCACTGTCTCGTTTAGGTCTCCGTGACTCATTTTCTGTGGTGAGCCTTATTTGAGATTCCTGGGTACTTGTGTCACCCTCCTCGAAGACATTGATGGCAGGAACTACTGATGGTTACATCTATGTTGCCCCCTACAGACCCGGAGGACAAGAACCACGTCTAATGCTTGCATCTGCGTCACCCCTTGTCGGACGGGAGGGTAGGAACTAGTCTGATGCTTATAGCTTTGCCCTTCAATCACTAAACACGTGACAAGAGGGCCCCTGCTGGCCGAGTTGATGCTCGTCCTAAGGGGATGGGCTCATTCTCTTGTTGCCTTTTTTTTTTTTTTTTTTTTTTTTTGAGGTAGGGTCTCGCTCTAGCCCAGGCTGACCTGGAATTCATTATGTAGTCCCAGGGTGGCCTCAAACTCATGGTGATCCTCCTACCTCTGCCTCCCAAGTGCTGGGATTAAAGGCGTGTGCCACCACACCTGGCTCTCTGTTGCCTTCTTAGAGAGATAAGCTGCAATACAGATGCGGTGAAGACAAAATACTGGCCTGTGAACACCATCACCTTGCCCATTAGCAGTGGGCCTCCCAGGGAAGCAGTCAGTGCAGTTCTAAGGTGGCCGCTGGTAGGAAATGCCACAGGCCCTGGGAACTACGTAGCCTGCCTACAGCGCCCAGAGAGGATGAAGAACTAATGACTGGAACTTTCTGGCAGGGTTTTGTGGCTCCTGGGGTTGTTTAGTAGCCCGTCTTTTCCATAAGCAGACTTCTGAGCGGCTGTGTTCCCAGCATCAGATCATCAGATCCCCTGGGAATGTAGGCTCTTTGGTCTCAATCCCAGGACCCCAGATCTCTGCAGCTGGGGAGCAGTAGCTCCATTTCACATACATTCCTCGGAAAGCCCGATGCTTGTCAAGGCCTGCAAATGTTCACCTACCACCCTAAACGTACATACCCGTCCAGGGGAAGACAGTCCCACAGACAGCCAGGAAGAGAGTAGCAGCTCGTGTGTGAGAATGCATGTTCCGGCCGGTCCCAGGCCGGGGGTCGTGGGTCCAGACAGTCTCAGCTGGCCCAGGAATGAAAGTGCCAAGCTTGGTTTGTGGGTTGGTAGAGGGGAGGAGGGAAAGGAGAAGAGTGAGGCCCAGTCAGTGAGCGCATCGGACTCTTCCCAGGGGGCGCTGGTGAGCAGGAAGAAAAGCAGCTTGTGCCCATCTTTTGTGGGGACAGATGGAAAGACGACTAAGGCTCTCTGCTCCTGTCTTTAACTTGTGTGGGCTGAGAGCCACTTCCCTGCTTCTACCCTCTGGCTTTTCCCTTCCCTAACCTCTGTGCAGGGGTGGGGCCCTCGCCCGATCAGTTCTTGGAGTTGGCCCAGTAGAAACACACCAGCTGATTTTCATGGGAGGTCACGGATGGCTGAGGCCAGTGTACACCTCCAAGGTGCAAATGACAGCACATTCCACTCAGGGTTGGCCCACTGTGCCAATGTGCAGGGGACACAGATATGGTTAAACTCCAGAACCATGAGTGAGAAAGGTATGCGTGGTGAGGTGGAGGGAGACTAGCTTTAGAGGTCTCTAGCCTTTCAATGGACTTGAAAAGAGAAGCAGAATGCCAGCCTTGCTTTTTAGCTCTTAGGAATGTGGCCTCCTGTGGTCACAGCCTGGGGAGGCTCAGTGAGTGTCCGCAAGGAAATACAAAGGCTTCAAACCCACACTGGTCTCCAGAGTGCCCACCAGGAACACTGCTCTTATATGCCCCCCCCCCCACCTCCTGGAAATTCCCAAGGCCAAGGCCATTTAGTATCTTCTTTGCCAGAGACAAAGGCCTTCCATCCAAGATCCCCTTCCACAGAGTTCTTAGTTCCAAACCAGAAGACCTGAAAGGCAGGCGTATAGAATGAAGGGCGAAACCGTGGTCAGCCTGGCTTGGCTGGCTTGGGCAGTTATAACTAGGGGAGGTGGCTCATTCCTTCTTGGTGTGCTCCAGGACCCGGTAGGGAACCCCAGGGTTGCTTCTGGAGTTGTGTTCTTCCTGCATGACCGGCAGTGTAGCTGGAGCGTAGATCTCAGAAATGCTGTCATTGTTTTCCAGAGCCCCGTAGGAAAAAGAAGCTTTGAGGTCAGGCTGGACCGTCGTCCCCTTGGCATGCATGTCTTGCATACCTGAAATGAAATTCGTTTTCCCCAGTCATCACGTGAAAAGGGGACTCAGAAGCTGTACCTTTCTCCATCACACCACAGACCAATCAGAGCACAGGGGCTAGTCCATGTGCATTATCAATTTCCTGGATGCATCAGATTTAAAAGAGAACACCCATAAATATGCTTTAGAAATCCAGTTGCTAAGCAACAGGAAGACATCTTCAGGAAATACACACACACACACACCAGGCACGTTCAGGAGGACCTGATTAGTTGGCCCAGAATGAGGTGGGATGACTGCTGAACCCCGGATGGAGGAGAGGGGACACTGTGCTTTGGATGTGGTAGATGCCATTTCACTGTGGAACCACTAATTCGGGATCCAGAAGACTTATTATACCATTGAGGGAAGATGGTGACTTTTGCATCCCTGATACCTGATGGCAAGCCTTGTGTTGTGATGCTCAGTGGGAGTGTGTGGCCTTTCTTAGTATCCCTGGTACACCTGAGGGTGAGGTAGGAATTGGCTTGTTACCTCTGAGCACAGTGATGCTGGATTTCAGGTATATTTGGGGGCAAAGGCCTTAATCTTTTTGTTGTTTTGCTTTTATCTTATTTAATTTTTTTAAAAAATATATTTTATTTATTTAAGGAGAGAGAGAGAGAGAATGGGTTGCCAGGGCCTTCAGCCACTGCAAACAGATTCCAGATGTATGCGCCCCCTTGTACACCTGGCTTATGTGGGTGCTGGGGAATCGAACCTAGGTTCTTAGGCCTCTCAGGCAAATGCCTTAACTGCTAAGCCATCTTTCCAGCCCCTTGTTTTGCTTTTAGATATAGAATCTTGCTATCTGGCCCTGGAACTTACTGTGCAGACAAGACTGGCCTCCAGCTAACAGCATCCTTTTATCTATCTCTGCCTCCTGAATTCTGGAGTAACAGGTACACACCACCTGCCTGGTTAAAGATCTTAATCTTTTGGGGTCTTATTCTAGCCCAGGCTGACCTGGAATTCACTATGTAGTCTCAGGGTTGCCTTAAATTCATGGGAATCCTCCTACCTCTGCCAGTGCTGGGATTAAAGGTGTGTCCAGAAAAGATCTTAATCTTTAATTTCTTACCCATCTTAATATTATCCTCATGGCCAAGGGAGACCGGTTATATTTTCCTTTTACTCCCCTCCCTCCCTCCTTTCTCTTCTTTCTTTTCTTTTGAGACAGGCTTTCACTATGTAGCCCTGGCTGTCCTGGGACTTTCGACATAGACCAGGAAGCCTTGAAATTGTAGTGATCCTCCTGCCTCTGCCTCCTGAATGTTGGGGTTTACAGGCATGCACCAGGTGCAACTGACACCTGGTTACTTTTGAGGCCAACTCTGTACCTGCCAGGAATAAAGTCCCTTCTAATTCTTGTGTCCTCCCAGCTGAGCCCGAAGAAACTAACTGCCAAGCATTTCCCATGAAGCTGAGGATGGTTACAGCTGGCCCCTGACTGTCTGTCATGCCCTGGGCACTGGGTTAACTCAGCCCTACCATCAACACCAGCAGCAATGGCAATGGCGGAGGTGTGCTGGTGTTAATGGTGCAAGCACTTTCTTTTACACAGTTTATCCCATTGGATCCTTGTGCCCACTGAGAAGGAAAATGCAGCAGCTGGAGGTAACTTACCTAAGATAACACAGCTCTGAAGGGCAGTGCCAGGTCTTAATGCCAGGCTGTTTAAACTTTGGAGCCCATACTCTTAACTGAAGTGCTTGCTGTGTAGCACTTAATCCTCAAACAATCCTGAGAGAGAGATGAGCTACTACTCTCGTTTTTCTGGATAAGAAAACAAGGATCAGGGATCAGCTTATTCAAGGTCACATAAACTGGGACCTGGCATCCAAGCCTGTGGTTCCCACACACTCTGCAAGTGGCCTTGGGAAGACTCCTGGGGAAGGTTCTAGTCTCCATGGGGCACATACATGATCAATAATTATTTCAAGAGGACAGTTTAAGAGTCTAATGGTAGGCCGGGCATGGTGGTGCACGCCTTTAATTCCAGCACTCGGGAGGCAGAGGAAGGAGGATTGACATGATTTTGAGGCCATCCTGAGACTACATAATAAATTACAGGTTAGCCTGGGCTGGAGTGAGACCCTATCTTGAAAAAAAAAAAGTCTAATAGTTTGAGTTTTGGGGGCGGGGGAGACAAGGGGTACCTGTTGCTCAGGGGAGAGTTGGCTAAGTGTTGCATGCCTTTCAAATTTTGTCAGTGTCCTCAGCCAAAGGCCACCAAGAGCCCTAGACAGTGCAATGGGGGTGGGTTGGCTGAGTCAGTGACATGTTGTACACCATGGGATGTTGGAAAGATTTATTTGGGGATTTGAGCTTGGGTTTGGGGATCTGGGAGAGAGCTCAAGGAAGCCTGGCTTTGCTCTGGACTTGACACTGTCAGGAAGTAGGGCACTTCTGTCCTTGAGGGTCGCAACAATTCTCCAAAAGACCAGACAGGGCTCAAGCTGGGGGTACAGCAGCGGTGTGCCACACTCATGCCAGGATGAACCGGGATGGGAATGGTTGCTGGTTTTTGTGGTTTGGACGATGTTCACATTTGGTCTGTGTTCAGACGTGACAAGTGAGTGCTCCCATCTCTGTGGAAACCCCTCATGGTAGGTGTGGCCCTGCCTGCTCCTAGTGTTCTGAGAAATGGTTTCTTGCCCCCCCCCCTGCTTTGGGGGTCTCATGCATCCCAGGTCGGCATTGAACACCTTTGTAGGCAAGGATGACTTTGAACTCCTGATCTATCTCTTACCACTTCCCAAGTGCTGGGATTCCAGGCACATGCCACCATGACTGGTTTATGTGAGGCTTGAACCCAGGACTTCATTCACGTTAAGCAAGCATTCTACCAACTGAGCCACATCACCAGGCTGGGAAATGGTTTGTTTGGCCAGGAACAACAGAGCCAGCAGAAGCCCCCAGCTCCTGCAAGCCAGGACCGTTTTCTTTCCCCGACTGAGGAAGGTGTTGAGGGCTAGAGACGTCAATCCTCTCCCACCTGTGACATCTTCTGGAACGGCAAAAGCCCCGG
Source organism: Jaculus jaculus (assembly GCF_020740685.1). Taxonomy (NCBI): domain Eukaryota; kingdom Metazoa; phylum Chordata; class Mammalia; order Rodentia; family Dipodidae; genus Jaculus; species Jaculus jaculus. Next base: position 57,041,212 of record NC_059106.1, on the reverse strand, counting down.
TCCTCAAGTGGCCAGAAAAATGGCTCTATCAATACTCTGAGTTTGGCATATGCCAGCTGGCACCAGATCAAACAAGTGCTTGAAACTTTCAAAACAATCTTTTTTAAAGCAAAATGAAAACAAGGCCAAATTGAACCAGGCATCTACCATGTCCAGTCACTGCACCAGAGACCTTGAAACATATGGCCCCACTACCCAGGAGAAGGAATCCTCATTTACAAGTGAGGACGCAAGGCCTTGGGGAGCACACAGCAGGACGGCGGCAGAGCCGACATTCGAATCCAGGCTGCGTGAACTCCAAGCCCTGCGCAGTACAGACCGTGAGCCTCGCCCTGGGGCAGGGTCTCCACTGTCCACCTTCTCATTTCCCCCTGGTCATGAGGTACAAGAGCCACCCCCACAACCAGGCCATGTTGGTGTCCAGGATTGCTTGAGGCCATCTTCCACTCCCCACCAGAGAGAATGACTGTATATGTGTATATACACATATTTGCACAGATATATACACACACAGTTTAGAAACGCACAGACACACAGGCACATACACATACTTGCACACACAGAGTTGACACCTCACCTATCTGGAATTCAGCTATCCAGCGCCCTCATCTATCCGGAACACAGCCGAGAAACAAGGAAGTAAGCAGAAAAGGTGTCTGAGCAGCCAGGTTCCGTGTTAACACAGTCCATGCATTACAGCCCATGCCCTTCACGTGCCAGGAGAAACCTCAGGGCCCCAACTCAGACCTTGGCCACTTTGCTACAATCCATAAAAGAAACTAACTGGGTCCAGTGGGAAGGTCGGCACAGAGTTGCTTTACTCGGGCAAGCTGGTCACAGCAAGCAAGACAGACAACAGCTCAGTAGCATAAGATGAGAAAATAATACAAGAAGGGGACAGTAAGCCATGTTATCAGGGGCATTTTATATGGGAGCACGTCGGTCAGCCCTGAGAACACACCTGTACCTCAACATCATTGCTAAGAATTGCTTTTTTTTTTTTGGTACTGAGACACGGTCTTGCTAGAATAGCTCGGGTTGGCCTTGAACTCATGAACCTCTTGTTTGAACCTCTGGAGCACTGGGATTACAGGAGTGTACCAGCATAACTGTCTTAAAAACCATTCTTGATGAAGGAGTTCTCTATGATGTGCTTATATTTTGTTCATTAGATTGTATAAATGAAGAATGGGCTATGATATTATAGAGAGAGGTCCTTCTTACATGTTTAAGATAAATTCTGAGTTCAAGGGCTGGAGAGACGGCTTAGTGTTTAAGGCACATGCCTGCAAAGCCTAAGGACCTAAGTTCGATTCCCCAGAACCCATGTAAGCCAGATACAGAAGGTGACACATGCATCGGAGTTCATTTGCAGTGGCTAGAGGCCCTAGCACGACCATTCTCCATTTCTCTTAAGTAAATGAGTAAGTAAATAAAAAGTTTGAGCTCAAGTGGGAACCTGGAGAATTTAGCCAACCTAGCCAGGGCTGGCCCAGTCTTTTTTTTTTTTTCTCCAAGGTAGGTTCTCAGTCTAGCCCTGGCTGACCTGGAATTCACTATGTAGTCTCCGGGTAGCCTTGAACTCACCTTGATCCTCCTACCTCAGCCTCCAGAATGCTGGGATTAAAGGCATGTGCCACCATGCCTTGGCCCAGTCTTTTTTATAAAACAGCTTATTTATTGTGCATGTGTATGTGTGTGTGTCTTGGGGGGCATATGTAGAGGTGTGCCAGGGTCTCTTGCCACCACAAATGGAAGCCAGATGCATGCACCACTTTTTGCATCTGGCTTGACATGAGTGCTAGGGAACTGAACTCAGGACAGCAGGTTTATAAGCAAGCACCCTGAACTTCTCGGTCCTAACTGGCCTGTTCTGACTTTTCCTAGGTCTTCACAGACCAGCCTCCATACTGTGCCATATTCGGCTGACTCACACTTGTATGTTTCTGCCAGGGTGTAAAGGCATTTGAGTTTCTGGGGATAAGTCCTGGACAACTAGGACCATCTAGGAGTGTTGTATTTCATTCACACTATTTCCCTTCCCCTCTCTGATCCATGCCTGCTGGATGAATGGAGCTTTCCATCTGCAGGCTTGGAGCCTGCATCAGCATAAACCCACAGTCAACTGGGATGCTCTCTACAAGATCCTGAGACAGACATGGGAACTGCAAGATGTGCTCAAAACCAACCGAGGTGACTCAGCCATCGCCTCCTCTGGGTATGACGAGATTTAAAAAAGATACAAACCAACAAAGGACAATGAGAGAACGGTCACACCATAGCACACGGCACAACTTTCCTACACCACGCCCAGGGCTGGCTGGCTTTTCCCACGTGGGCACATGGGGTTTTAATGTTACCTGGCATGGCATCCATGGAAATATAGGGCTCAAATGGAATGGCCTTCTTCCTGTTCCGTGTGATCAAGAAGACACCCAAGAAGGCAATGAGGCACCTGGGAGAGTGAGGAAAGAGAGGAAGACAAATGAGGTCCAGGTGCAGGGAAGGCTGCGGAAAACCTCCAAGGGGCTGGAGGGATCTGTGGGCCGCGGACACTAGTGAGTAAGAGCAGCCCTGCAGTCTTCACATGCCCTGAACTCCCTGTAAGCTGTAATCAGAGTAGAACAGATGCCCAGGTGAACTGCTCGGGGATCTGCTCTGATTTAGCCAGTATTTTCAGAAGCTTGCCTTTAAAAATGTTTATTTCAAGGCTGGCGGTGGTGGCGCATGCCTTTTATACCAGCACCCAGGAGGCTGAGGCAAGAGGATCGCTGTGAGTTCAAGGCCACCCTGAGACTACATAGTGAATTCCAGGTCAGCCTAGGCTAGAGTGAGATCCTACCTCGAAAAACCAAAAAAGAAAAAAGAAAAACAAAACAAAACAAAAATGTGGAGGGAGAGGACAGACAACCCAAAATTTGTCCCCTGACATCCACATGACCTCCATGGTGTGTGCCCCCCACATAAATAATAAAAATTATTTAGAAAACTCAAAAGGGCTGGAAAGATGGCTTAGTGGTTAAGACACTTGCCTGCAAAGCCAAAGGACCCAGGTTCAATTCCCCAGTACCCATGTAAAGCCAGAGGCACAAGGTGGCGCATGCATCTGGAATTTGTTTGCAGTGGGTAGAGGCCCTGGCACACCAGTCTCTTCCTCTCTCTCTCAATCTCAAGAAAATACATAAAATATAAAAAATTAAAAGGTGTAGTCATTTAAAATTTTTATTGGTATTACCAGATTGTACTCCACACTGAAGGACTGTTCCCAGTGTCCCAGATAATTAATGGAATATTAACTATCAGCAAAAGTGATGGAGTATCACAAACTTTCCTACATGTTACTTAGATCTGAGGTGAAGATGCGTTCTCTGTATGTCACAGTGTGAGGTTTTAGAAATGACAAGGAGATAAAAACCTCACAATGGAAGAGAGGAGAGTTAAGGCCTTTTGGGGTGTGTGTTTGTGTGTGGCAAGAACCTTGCTTCAGGGGCCAAAGCCTCCAGCCTGCAATTCCCCCTACTCCAAAGGATCAGATTGAAGTGATATGGGGACAGGGAAGTCTCCTGCTGGCAACTCACCCCAGAGCAAACATGCAGATGTGTAGCACGTCCTCCCCAAGGAAGTCCAGGTAGAAGACAGCACCTGTGGCGCGGAGGAGGAGAAAGGATGGGTGACTGGATGGAGTCAGAGCTCTCCACGTTAGAAGAGCGCTCTTCCATGCCAAAGTGACCAAAAATGCAGTGACTATGATGCTGAAAGAATGGACTGAAAGTCACTGTGTGTGGGTGAGTGGGGGGATTATCTTCTCCACCTACACTCTTATTTCTACCTTTTAAAAAATTTATCTTAGGGCTGGAGAGATGGCTTAGTGTTTAAGCTCTTTCCTGTGAAGCCTAAGGACCCCTGTTCGAGGCTTGATTCCCCAGGACCCCTGTTAGCCAGATGAACAAAGGGGCACACACGTCTGGAGTTCGTTTGCAGTGGCTGGAGGCCCTGGTGTGTCCATTCTCTTTCTCTGGTGTGCTCATTCTCTCTCAAATAAATTTTAAAAAATTATCATGAAAGCCAGGCGTAGTGGTGTATGCTTTAATCTCAGCACTTGGGAGGCAGAGGTAGGAGTATCATCTTGAGTTCGAGGCCATTCTGAGATGACATAGTGAATTCCAGGTCAGCCTGAGCTACTGTGAGACCCTACCTTGAAAAACAAAACAAAACAAAACAAAACAAAAATTATCTTGGGCTGGAGAGATGGCTTAGCACTTATGGGGCTTCCCTACAAAGCCTAAGGTCCCATGTTTGACTCCCCAGATCCCATGTAAGCCAGGTGCATAAAGTGATACATGTACAAGGTCACAAATGCACACAGGTGGCACATGCGTCTGGAGTTCAACTACAGTGGCTAGAAGCCCTAAAGCACCAATTTTTTTAAATCTCTCTCATCAAAAATGGGCCAGTCTGGGGCTGGAGAGATGGCTTGGTGGTTAAGTGCTTGTCTGTCAAGCCTAAGGACCCCGGTTCAAGGCTTGATTCTCCAGGACCCACGTTAGCCAGATGCACAAGGGGGCGCACACGTCTGGAGTTCATTTGCAGTGGCTAGAGGCCCTGGTGTGCCCATTCTTTGTCTGTCTATCTGCCTCTTTCTCTCTCTGTCTGTTGCTCTCAAATAAATAAATAAAAAACTAAAAATTTAAAAAAAAGGGGGCCAGTCTGTTGTGCTTGCCTCAAAAAAGGTTTATTTCTTGTCTGTGCACATGAATATATATGTGTGCAGATGCACGTGTATGCTGTGCATATGTATGTGGGTGCACATACCACATCCATGTATGAGGCCATAGGACATTCCTAGGGTGTTTTTGCTAGAGCTGCTTACAAGCTTCTGGACTCTCGAGGCTCTGCCTCCCATCGACACAGGCGTGTTGGGATCACAGATGTGCGTGCCACTTTTGCACGGGGGCTGAGGAAGCTCAAACTTGGGTAGGTAGGCTCTGAAGCCATCTCCTGAATCCCTAGATCTTTTTTCTTTTGGAAAGCTTTATTTTTGTGGTACTGGGGACTTGACCCTAGGACCTCACGCATGTTAGGCAAGCACTCTACCACTGAGCTGTAGCCCCAGCCCTAAAACTTTTGGGATAATTCTAAGTTCTAGCCTTCCTCCAGCATCATCCAATCACATCTTCCACTGTTAGCCACTTGTGGTGGTTTGAATAGATGGCCCCCAATATATTCAGTGTTTCATTAGTTTGTAGTTTGGATCTGCATCCACCTGGCTGGAGGCGGTGTCACTGGGCAGATCTTAAGATGTGGTGGTGAGTTTGAAATTCCAATCTAACAATATGCAAGGTACCTAGCTGGAGCTCCTGAAGTGTGCTGTGTGGTTTCTGGCTTTTGGCTTGTGCCTCTCTCTGTGTTTGGTCCTGTGAAGGCAGGCTAGCTTCTTCTGCCTTTATGAAACTTCCCCTGGATCTGTAAGCTTCAATAAATCCCTTCCTCTGCAACTGTGCCTGGTCTGGAAGTTCATCTCAGCGAACCTGAAGGTGTCAGTCATACCACTGGACATGACAATCCTTCTGCCTTCAGCCTCCCAAGTGCTGGGATTGCAAGCGTGAGCGCCATGCCTGACTTGTGACAGCTTTTTACTCAATGTATCTTAGACATGACTTAATGGACCCATGGAAACCCAGGAACATGATGAGAGATTGCTTGAAACTAAACTATAGACCTTACTGACTGGTTTTACACAGGCATGCATGCACATGCACATCACACACACACACACACACACACACACACACACACACACGTGCCTTTGGGCCCTCTCCCAACTTTGTTAAGGCAGATAAACAAGCTTGGTGTTCCCTCGCTGGGTTTTCTGACCGTGCGTGGCTAGAAGGCACCGGGTGTGCGTCTGTGAGTGGCAGGCTTGCTGCTGCCTAGCTGCAGCCCCTGCAAACCGCGCTCATCCAAGGCTGCAGCCATGCTTGCCAGCGCCCAACCCCCTTCACTTCCATTTAGGCTCAACCTCCCTCCGCAGGTGCTGTTCCTTTCAACCATGACTGCCCTTCGCTTCACTTTTCTTCCTTCCTTCCTTCCTTTCATTTTTTTTTAATTTTTTATTTATTTATTTGAGAGCGACAGACACAGAGAGAAAGACAGATAGAGGGAGAGAGAGAGAATGGGCGCACCAGGGCTTCCAGCCTCTGCAAACGAACTCCAGACGCGTGCGCCCCCTTGTGCATCTGGCTAACGTGGGACCTGGGGAACCGAGCCTCGAACCGGGGTCCTTAGGCTTCACAGGCAAGCGCTTAACCACTAAGCCATCTCTCCAGCCCTTGTTTTGTTTGTTTTTGAGGCAGGGTTTCACTCTAGCTCAGGCTGACCAGGAATTCACTATGTAGTCTCAGGGTGGCCTTGAACTCGCGGCGATCCTCCTACTTCTGCCTCCCGAGTGCCGGGATTAAAGGTGTGCCTCACCACGCCTGGCTCCTCACTTTTTTTGACCGTGACTTGGCTTCCCTGCTCTGGTCAGCGACCCCTGCGTCCCCGATATTGCTCACGGCAGTCCCACAGGTCACATACCTGCGCGCTCCTGCCACATGGAACCCGTATCACCCATCCACTGTGCAACACATGCTCGTGGCTCCACAGCCAGGCCTTCTGCAGAGGGAGGCACTGAGCTCTCATCAACCTTTTTACTGTGAGGGCTTCAGTGACTGTCACCATTTATAAAACAAGTAAGCCAGGCACAGTGGTGCATGTCTGTAAACCTAGCACCTTGGAGGCTGAGGCAGGAGGAGGAGTGCTTGAGATCAGGTGTTCAAGGCCAGCCTGGCACTAAAGGGAAACACCACCTCAAAATGAATAGTAACAAATGACAAATGCACAGATATGATTATAGTCTCTGGAGCCACTTCAAAAGGCCACTGGGAGAAAGGAAAAAAGGAAACTGAGAAAGCCACCTCCACCCAGGGTCAGTGCCCAGCTGCTAAGGCAGAAAACAGAAACCCTTACCTGCCGTGATGGCCACGGTGGTAGACAGGATGTAACCCACGCTGGCGATCAAGGAGGAGTCGTAGATCTGGGAGGCTTGACTTAAAAACCTGTAACACACAGCTGCTCCGGTCAGTGTGAGCATGTTGGGAAGGGACCACGGCGGGGCTTGAGGTGTGAACATGAGGTATGGAAAAGTGTTTGGGGTCTCTAGTGGCAGCCTCCTCTCACTATGGGGCAACATGCAACCCTAGGCCTGGCAACATTGCTTGGCCCCCCCTGCCCTAACGCATGCCTTTGTAAGCAAACACCTTTAACCACTGAGAAATCTCTCCAGTCCCACCGCCACCCCCCCCCCCGCCACAATATGTTTATTTATTTATCTACTTATTTATTAGAAGGGAGAAAGACCAGAGAGCCTGGGCGCTCTAGGGCCTGTTGCCACTGCAAATGAACTCCAGAGGCATGCAGCACTTTGTGCATCTGGCTTTTATTGTTTGTTTGTTTGTTTTTGGTTTTTTGAGGTAGGGCCTCACGCTAGCCCAGGCTGACCTAGAATTCACTATAGAGTCTCAGGGTGGCCTCGAACTCACTCACGGCAATCCTCCCACCTCTGCCTCCCCTGGGATTAAAAGAGTGAGCCACCATGCCTGGCTTATTTGTTTTTTATTTTGAGGTAGGGTTTCAATATAGCCTGATCTGACCTGGAATTCACTCGGTAGTGTCAGGGTGGCCTTGAACTCACAGAGATCCTCCTATCTCTGCTTCCCAAGTGCTGGAATTAAAGGTGTGCACCACCATGCCCGGATGCATCTGGCTTTTTACATGGGTACTGAGGAACTGAACCTGGGCCTGCAGGCTTTGTAAGTAAGCGCTTCTAACTGTGGAGTCATCTCCCTAGCCCCCTGCATTGTCATTGCAATGAACAGAGCTGCTTCTGGGTTTCTTCCACATACACTCTCTAGAACACTCTCATAGCATTTGTCACATTTAGACCAGTGCTACAGTTAAAAAAATAAATAAGGGTTGGAGAGCTGGCTAAGGCACCTTCCTGCAAAGCCAAAGGACTCAGGTTTGATTCCCCAGGACCCACAAAAGCCAGATGCACAAGGTGGCGCATACATCTGGAGTTTAGAGGCCCCAGCATGTCCATTCTCTCTCTCGCTCTCTCTCAAAGTAATTAATTTTAAAAATAAATAAATTTCAGTGGTCACTGCAATAGACAGGACAAAGAGGAAGTTGGAGTCGTTCCTAACCTCTCCATCTGTGACAGACACCACCCTCATGTGGGAAAGGCCCTCTGTCCTTTCTCGGGGGCATCCTGCTGACAGGGTGAGCACCCACATCTCACGTAACTGCTTCTGGGCAGTCGCCCACCTCCCCCAGCTCTCCTCCCAGCCTTGACTAAGCACTGAGACTGCAGCTCCGTGCCAGGGACGAGGAGACCAACAAACTCCTAGGAGGTAGCAGTGGTCCCTGGTAACCTGTGTGACCCTGAGCCTTCATGTGCATGTGACAGTGGCTCTCTGCAGTGGTCTGGGACCATGTGACAGGGCTAACAATAAGGATAGTTGAAATGTAACACTGATGATAATTGTCATGAAAGAAGCTGGCGTGTATGGGCACCATCCTGGGGGCACCTTAGGCAGGCACTGCGGATCTTGGATGCTGGGGGTGAAGCTGGCTTCAGAGCAGCTCAGTGGGATGCGGTGGAACAGGGGCAGAGGCCGGAAGTCTCGACTGCCCTCTGCCTCCGTTCACCACACTGCACATGGGACAATACTCCCTCGCTGCAAAAGGTGCTGTCAGGACAGGTGAGCAGACAGCCACGCAACCTTGTGCCCCGTCGGCAGCGGCTACTCCCGTGGTCCCCTGAGTGGCAGATGAGCCAAGCTTGAGCTTCTGGGCTGGCTCAGCCTCACCAGGTCCTCTGGGCCTACTCAGTTGGCACCTGCAATATTCTTGGTGTGCCTTCTCATTTTCAGGCCACCAGCCAGGTCCTGAATGTCGACGGGAGCAGGACCCAGGCCTGTCCCCAGAACTGTGGGACTTTACATCACTCTCATGCTCACAGCAAAAGGACACACACTCTTTTCCTGGGGAAGATCTGAAGCAGAGGTTTTATTTTGCCTGTGTATATGTTGTACATATACGCATGTTCATGCACATGTATGCTGTGTGTGTGTGTGTGTGTGTGTGTGTGTGTGTGTGTGTGTGTGTGTGTAGGCCAGAGGTCTTTGTCCACTGTTTTCCTAAGCCAGTCTCCACATTTTCTGAGACAGGTCTGTCCCTGAACCTAGAGCTCGCCGATTCAGCTAGACTAGCTACCAGCAAGGCCCTGCTTCCACCTCCCCAGCTCGGGGATTACAGGTGGGCCGCCATGCGTAGCTTTTATGAGGGTGCTGGGAATTCAAACTCAGTCTTCATACTTGCACACCAAGTACTTTACCCACTAAAGCACCTCCCCAGCTCTGAGGCAGATTTCTTGAGGACAAGCAATGACAAATCCTATGTTCTAAACTGGGCATGGTGGCACATGCCACCTTTAATCCCAGCACTCGGGAGGCAGAGGTAGGAGGATCGCCATGAGATCGAGGCCACCCTGAGACTACATAGTAAATTCCAGGTCAGCCTGAGCTAGAGTGAGACCCTACCTTGAAAAAACCAAAACAATAACAACAACAAAAATCCTGTGTTCTGCCTAGCAGACAAGATGATGGCTCCTAAGGACCTCAAAGCTTTTCTCAAAGTTCCTGAGAGAACAGATTTTCAGCCAGAGACCACTGGAAGCAAGTTCTCACATTTTGAGGCAGTGGGGGGGGGGAACACCCACAATGGGCTTCATCATTCAAGTGCCACAGAGCACCCTGTGACAACTCCATACCCCTGGAGCTGCTCTCTACCTAGAAATCTGCATGCTCTGCCTCCGGACCAAAGGGGACCAGGCCCAGGAAAGAGCAAGGCCCAGTGGGGAAAGGACGTGTAACTCACGCAGCCTGGTAGATAGCGGTGGCCACCATGCACACGAACATCACGTAGAAGATAGGGTAGTCGAGCTGCAGGTTCCCCTGAATGGACAGGACCAGCATTCCCGCCACGGCCTTGACAGTCACCACCGTCATGGAACCTGCGGAGGGCAAACAGGAAAATGAGTGTCCTCGGGAGAATGTAAGGAGTCTGACCCTGAACTGTGGTTCATGACTCCGATGGACTTGAGGACAGAGGTGGGAGGGACAGCAACAGAGTTGACCCCGGGGCTCACACCATGAGAGGTGAGGAGATGCCATCAGAATGGGTCTCCAACCTCTCCCAAGGCTCTTGCTGTCCAGGCTGACATGGCAAAGGGAGGAGAGTGGACATCCACAGGTATTTCCAAATGTCACTAATCTCCCCCATGAATGAGCAGTAAGTTTAGGTCTTTTAGCCTGAGTAGCAGTCACTGTGTCCAAAATACCCAGAGGCCAAAAGGGTCTTTGAATGGGCACATGAACTTCCACTGGGCATCAGTTCTGTGATCATCACAGGATAACAGATGTGTAAAGGACTCAGGAACTGGGGCTTCATAACATGATGTCATCTGTACTTTTAAAAACTTACAGCCAGGCATAATGATGCACGCCTTTAATCCTAGAACTCGGAGGTAGAGGTAGGAGGATCACTGTGAGTTCAAGGCCATCCTGAGACTACATAGTGAATTCCAGGTCAGCCTGGGCCAGAGTGAGACCCTACCTCAAAAAAAAAAAAAAAAAAAAAAAAGCCAAAGGACCCAGGTTCGATTGTTCAGGACCCACATAAGCTAGATGCACAAGGTGGCATCTGGAGTGTCTGGAGCTTTTTTTTTGGTTTTTCGAGGTAAGGTTTCACTCTAGCCCAGGCTGACCTGGAATTCACTATGGAGTCTCAGGGTGGCCTCGAACTCATGGCGATCCTCCTACCTCTGCCTCCCGAGTGCTGGGATTAAAGGCGTGTGCCACCATGCCCGGCGAGTGTCTGGAGTTTTACTGTAGTGGCTGGAGACGCTGGCGTGCCCATCCTCTCTCCCTCTTTCTCTCTCAAGTAAATAAATAAATATTAATAAACAACAACAACAACAAAAGAAAAATATTAAAGATGGCTCAGTGGTTCAGGTGCTTGCCTGCAAAGCCTAAGGAGCTGGGTTCCCCAGTACCCATGTAAAGTCAGACAGATGCACAAGATGGCACATGCATCTGGAGTTCATTTGCAGTGGCTAAAGTCCCTGGCTTGCCCATTCTCTCCCTTTATCAATCTCTCAAATCAATCAATCAATCAATCAATTTTTAAATATTTTTCACTTGCAATAGAGACAGACAGATAGAGAGACAGGCATGCCAGGCCTCTAGCTACTGACTCCAGAACCATGTGCCACCTTATGTGGTACTGGGGCATCAAACCTGGGCCATCAGACTTTGCAAGCAAGCACCTTAACTGCTGATCCATCGCTCCATGAGCCATCTCTTCAGCCTAAATAAATAAAATATTGCAAACATTTCTTTATTCCAAGAAAGTCTGCAGTGCTATGTTCCCCTATGCATATGCAAATTCAGACCCATATATGTTTATTTCAAAATTACAGTCATAAAACAACATTTATATGGTATACATTATAAAATGTGGGCTGGAAATGTTATTTTAAAAGTGGAGGAGAAATGGTATAAATTTAACTCTTTTTTTCTTTAAATATGTTTTTATTTTTTATTTATTTATTTAAGAGAAAGAGGCCGGGGTGAGAGAAAGAGAAAGAAAATGGGCATGCCAAAGCATGTACCACTTGTATATCTGGCTTATGTGGGACCTGGGGAATTGAACCTGCGCCTTTTGACTTTGTAGGCAAGCACCTTTAACCACCAAGCCATCCTTCTAGCCCTTTAAGAAAAATATTTATTTATTTGCAAGCAGAGGGAGATAGAAGGGAGACCGACAGAAAGAACAGATGTGGCAGGACCTCCAGCCTCTCCAAACAAACTCCAAACACATGTACCACTTTGTGCATCTGGCTTACGTGGGTCCTGGAGAATCAAATCTGGGTCCTTTGGCTTTGCAGGCAAGCGCCTTAGCCTCTAAGCCATCCCTCCAGCTCTCTCCCACTTTTCAGTGCTTTCTTCCTATAACCATTGGACTGTCTTGCCTGCCTCACAATGGAGACGACTGCTGTACCCCAAGGCTCGGCAAGGACTTATACCTGTAACTGTCACCTCCTTTGCTAAGCAGGAGTTAAAAGAAACAACGTGAGCATGCGACATAGGAAGCCATCCTTCAGGCTGAGCCGCCCTGCTTCCTGTCTCCGTCAGCTGCGCACAGTGCCGCGGGGGACCCTTGGCCATCTCTAGTTTCCAAATGCCGAGGACGAGCGCGTCTCACCCTGCCGCCCTTGTCACTGAGCAAATACAGGCCACGGCCTTGGCACTTTCTGGCCTTCCTACTCAAAAGCTGGAGACGACTGGCAACTGGGAACTTCTACCCACCTTGAATACAAAGTCTCCAAGGAATGGAGGTTTGGCTTGTGCTACAACTTAGGCACACCTACGAATGTTATGCTCAAACAGGACAGTCACAAAAGGCCATGTAGGATGGGGCCTGGTGGCACGTGCTTGAAATCCCCGTACTCAGGAAGCTGAGAGAGAGGACACAGAGTCTGAGGCCAGCAAGAGCCTATCTCAAAACTCAAAACAAAACAACAAAAGCCTGCTATAGGATGTGATTCCACTTACGTAAGATGTTCACCAGGGCAAGTCTAGAGATAGAAGATGTGTTAGTAGTTGCGTGAGGCTTGAAGCAGGGAAATGGAGCAGTTGTAACTTATTTATTTTTGGGAGGGGGGTGATAAAAATATTCTAAGATTAGATTGTGGCTACAGTTGCATAACTGTCACTTTAGTAAAAGTTTGTATACTTGAGGGGCTGGAGAGATGGTCAGCAGTTAAGTGTGCTTCATGCGCAAGCAAGAGAGCCAGATAAGGACTAAAGCCACCTGAGTTTAAGTCTCTAGAATGGCTTGGCCTAGTCACGTGAGCCTGTAGCCGACGTCCTGCAGAGGGGAGCAGAGACAAGCAGGCGGTAGCCCTGGCTTTCTGGAATCCATAAGACTCCAGCTCTGCAAGGGCTGTGGAGCGTTTGGCTCTGGCCACTTTAGGAGAATGCCACTACCTCCACCCCTGGGGGGTCTCTGCAAGGGCACACATAAGTGCATACACCACACACACCACATCCATACACACGAGCCAGACAATCGCATCCTCGAACAAGTAAGCTGGATGGTATAAAAATTCTATCTCAAATGTTTTAAAAAGGAAATCAAGGGCTAGAGAGATGGCTTAGCAGCTAAGTGCTTGCCTGTGAAGCCTGAGGACCCCGGTTTGAGGCTCAGTTCCCCAGGACCCACATTAGCCAGATGCACAAGGGGGTGCATGCATCTGGAATTTGTTTGCAGTGCCTGGAAGCCCTGGCATGCCCATCCTCTCTCTCTCTCTCTCTCTCTCTCTCTCTCTCTCTCTCTCTCTCTGCATCTTTCTCTGTCTGTCACTCTCAAATAAATAAATAAAATAAACAAAAAATATTTTAAAAAAAAGTAAATCAAAATGATGCAAGCCTTGTCTTCACTGACAGATATGACAGATGCCTATGTGGCTCGGGGCCTGGTCCCCCAGGGTGGAATAGGGAGCGCTTCTGCTCATTTCCGTTAATCCTCCCGCCCCACAGCCGCTTGGGTCTCCTGTGCGTGCATATTTAGAGCGAGGACAGTGTGGCTTAAGGAGGGAGAGCCATCAGTGAGGGTCACAGGGTCAGCGGGAGGTAAAGCCCAGCAGACCCCAAACCCTTCCTCCTGCTCGGTCACTGGGTGACATGTGGCGCCCTTGCCTCACTCACCCTTGCCCAGGCCCACCTCTCCCTCCGCACTCATGCCTTGGAAGGGACAGAAGAGAGTGAGCAAACAGGACAAGTCTGTCTGACTCCATTCTTCCCCTCTGTGCCCGTGGCTCCCTGAGGGTGCTGTGACCCCTCCAGGAGTGGCTCTGAGGAGACTTCTGAACTAACCCAGCCTGCCCTGTCCGCACCTGTGTGGTCCAGATGTTTGCTGGCTCCTCCCATCATGGGGATTTATTTAACTCTTTCTGTCACTGTTGTCCCATTGGAGATTTGGGACTTGAGCCAGAATGCAGGAAATAGTGGAACCCACATCCTTCAGTAGGAACCCCACTTCTGATGTCCATCTATAGAGTTAACCCCACCCCGGGTGGACTCAAGCAGCTTTTGCACCCAGAGACCATAGTCCATAGTCAAAAGTCTCATTTTCTTTGAGGGCTACTGGGGTTGTCAAAACCCCATCACCTAGACCCCGCTTACCGAGCAAGGCCACCAGGAGGAGGATGACGACGACGTTGTTGGCCTTCTTCTCCTTGTAAAAGTACAGCAGCAGGCAGAACACGATGATCTCCACCAGCTGCAGGGAGAGAGCCATGGGCGAGGTCAGCAGGGCTGTGCCAAGGCTGGCCGGGTGCCCTGGGAGAGCTGGGTAGGGCGGCTGTGTAACAGGGCGAATAAACAGCCAGCCTTCCCCGGCATACTGTCAGACTGTAGTGGGGAAGGGACACACCAGGTGACTCAAAGGACTCCCTGTGCCCTCCTGCTTTGGCTGCGGGGTGAGGGACTGAGCTCGTGTCCACCTGCCCCAGATGGCTGCAGCGTGTCAGTGTGAGGTGGGGCGTCCCTGCTCGTTACCTCGTCAGCAACCCCCATTAAACTTGAAGGCCTGTCAAGGAGCGAGGCGCTTGCTCACCAAGCCATCTGTCAGGAATTCAAGTCTCACTGCAGCCAAACTTCAGTGTGTGCAGATGAGCAGAGCAGAGAGGGGAAGGCAATTAATTGCTGGGCCTCATCCCAGCTACTCAGGAAGCTCCAAACCTGCCTGGGCTACACGGTAAGTTCAAGGCCAGCCTGGACAACTGACTCAAAGTAAAAAAAGAAAGAAAGAAAGAAAGATAGGGCTGGAGAGATGGCTTAGTGGTTAAGGCATTTGCCTGTGAAGCCTAAGGACCCATGTTCAACTCTCCAGATCCCATGTAAGCCAGGCACACAAGGTAACGCAAGTGTGCAAGGTGGCACGTGTGCACAAAATGGTGCACACATTTGGAGTTTGATTGCAGTGACTGGAGACCCTGGTGCACCAATTCTCTCTCTCTCCCTCCTCTTTTAAAATAAAAATAAATAAATAAAAAGTAAAATAGAGGGCTAAGGATGAAGCTCAGTAGGAGAGTTCTTGCTTAGGATATGTGAGGCCCTGGGTTCTGTCTCTAGTGCCAAAAAGGGGGGACAAAACAGTGAGCCAGATGTGAGGCAAAAGTAGCAGGATCTTCATGAGTTCAAGGCCAGCCTAAGAATATACAGTGAATTCCAGGCCAGCCTAGGCTACAGTGAGCCCCTACCTCCGAAAACCAAAACCAAAACCAAAATAAAAAGGAATGAGAGATGCTTGTTCACCAAGCCACGGGGTTAAGCGGCAGCTGCACTCAGGCATGCACCGCTGAGACTGAAAGCGGAAGGCAGCTGTTGGCTGTGGTGATGCATGGTGCAGTTCTGGTGCTTGGGAGGCTGAAGGGGGAGGACTGTGAGCTGTGAGCCAGCCTGGGCTACACGGTGAGACCCTATCTCAAAACCAAAAGGGAAGGCAACTGGGGTTTAGGAGACCCATGTTGGATCGGTCACTACACTGGTTGTGTAACCCCAGGTAAGTCACTGACCACCTCCAAACCTCTGTTCTTTCCTCTGAGATACAAAGGGCTTACACAAGGTGAGCTCACCCCAGGCCAGGAGCTGTGCTTGGCATCCTAACCATGTTTAACCAGCACAGTGACTGTGAGGGGACCATCACAAGCCCGTGTTAGCTAATGGCAGAGGCAGTATTCAAACCTGGGCAGCCTGGCTCCAGGTCCCATAGACTTTCCCATTAGACCTCGCTACCAGAGGCCAGATTCCAGAGGCCAGTATGGGGAAGTTGCTCACTATGAGTTAGCTCCAAGCCCACCATTGGCCACTTGGTCCTTTCTACCTCTTAAAGGTCCCGGTACCTGGTAATACATTCCCAAATAAAGCCATCTGTGGTGGTTTAACTCAGATATCCCCCATAGCCTTATGTGTTCTGAGTGCTAGGTCTCCAGCTGGTGGCAATTTGGGAACTGGCGTCTCCTGGATGTGGTGTATAGTTGGGGGTGGGCTTATGAGTGTTATAGCCACCTTCCTCTTGCCAGTTTGGCACACTCTCTTGCTACGGTTGTCCATCTGGTGTTGGCCAGGAGGTAATGTCTAGTCTCAGCTCATGCCACATTTTCCCCTGACATCATGGAGCTTCCCCTCACGTCTGTAAGCCAAAATAAACCCTCTCCTCCCACAAACTGCTTTTGGTTGGGCGCTTTCTGTCGGCAACACAAAGCAAACTGCAAGAGTAAAACTGGTACTGAGAAATGGGGCTGTTGCTGCTTGGACTGTGTGGCTTTTGGCATTTTGGAGCTGACTTGTAGGAGGAATGTAGAAGGATTGAAAACCCTGGTCTAAGAGACGCCACACAGTACTGAAGGCACAGTTCCATGGACTATTCTGGTCAGAGTTGAAAGACCAAAATGCAGTAAGAACTACGAACTGTGAGGTTTGGCTTATGAGGGGGAGAAAGATTTTGTAGGGACTATGCTACAAGCAGCTTGTGTGAGAGGCTTGCTGTGTTCTGAATGCCTGTGTCCTGAGTACTTATGCAGGGCTGCATTGCATAAAACTGGGCTGTTGTGAGCAGACAGATTTGGCATAGAAAGAAATGAAAGCTTCCAGCTAAAGACAATAGCTCAGTTCAGCTGTAATTGTTTGAGAGATTAAAACTACTGAGATTGGGTCAAATAATCTGTAGTGGGACAGCAGAAAGAATGTAGATTTTTTTTTTCCCCCTGGTCTCACTTTAGCCCAGGCTGACCTGGAATTCACTATGGAATCTCAGGGTGACCTCAAACTCACAGCCATCCTTCTACCTCTACCTCACGAGTGCTGGGATTAAAGACATGTGCCACCACGCCCCCTTAATGCCATCTTTTGCAGTGTAAATGTTTATTTTGTGCCATTATGTTCTTTGTGGTATTTTGGCTTGGTTAAAAGACCTTGTACTGTGAGAATGTTCAAACAGTATTGGGATTGATAAAAACTATGGGGACTTTTAAAGTTGGACTAAATGCACTGCATTTTACATTATGAATGGTTATCAACTTATGAGGGCCAAGGGTGGGATGTGGCGGTTTGATTCAAGTGTCCTCTACAAGCTCATATGTTCTGAATGCTAGGTCCAGCGTATATTGTTGGGGACAGACTACCAGTGCTATCGCCAGCTTCCCCTTGCCAGTGTCTGGCACACTCTCCTGATGTTGTTGTCCACCTGACCTTGGCCAGGAGGTGATATCCAGCCTCAGCTCATTCCACATTTTCCCCTGCCATCATGGAACTTCCCCTCGAGTCTGTAAGCCAAACTTAAGCCTTTCTTTTCACAAACTGCTTTCTTCTAGCAAGGTGAGTTGACTACAACATTGTCCTTCAGCACCCAGTGACACTAAGGCAGAAAACCGTGACAACAGCTCAGCTCCCCCTGCTAACGCTGAGCCCCCTACTAAAGTCTATTTAGGATAAAAGCCAGTGCAGAAACATCAATGACCATTTTGAAAATAAAGATTTTAAAAATTCCCTATAGCTGGAGGCCATAAAGCAAGCTATCTGGTTTCTACTCTTTCCTCCTGGTCTTTGTCTTGATGAATACATACAGACAATGCATGCTTTCTTATCAGACCGTTTTGGGTTACCATAAGCAACCCCAGGTTTTATGAAGCCGTCATAATCATAATTGCTGGAGAACACCGTGTCAGGCTTGCTCAGCAACATTCCTCAAGCCTGTGCGTGCATTCAGGGCCTAGTTTCTCAGCTATAGTTATGACAACTCTCCATGATTTGCCTATGGAATGTTGGAACAGCACTTGACCTTGAATCTTAAAATGACTGTGCATATGTAGTGATACTATGTCTCAAAACAAAACTATAGAGAGGGCTGGGGACATAGCTCAGTGACAAGAGCATTTGCTTGGCATGTGTGAAACCTGGAGTTCAATTCCTAGTCCACAAAAAAAGAATAAAATTAGATGGTCACTATAGAAATTCTAAAGAGGGAACAGAAGCCAAATCGTGGTTCTATCGCTTAAAGATACTGCCTAGAATTTCCCCTTTCCTCCCAGCCTTCCATAGACACATTCTGGGCAAAGACCTTCACCCCTTTCCACACAGCTATGATGGGCAGGGCAGTACAGGTGCGTTCAGACAGCGCTGCAGCACGTGTACGTGGAGGGTGTCCTGTGGGCTGCGCGCTCCTGCCAGCTCGTCTTGGGGCTTAAGGGAAAGTGCTGCGCCACTCCCAATCTCAGTGCTGGGCCTGGGTCTGATGTCTAGGGCTCGGCCCCTGTGGCCTGCTCAGGTGAAGGACGGCACCTCCCTTACCATGTACAGGAGAAAGGGCCAGCTCACGAGATGCCGAGCAATGTTCTCGCCCGTCATCTTCTCATGACTGTTGGGCGCGAAAGTCACCAGCAGGTAGGTGCCCACGATCGCCAAACCACAGCCCACGAAGGACAAGACATAGCGCTCTGCAGGGAGGGAGAGGAGTGGTCAAGGGACTCAGGGACAGGCTGTGACCCTTAGCAATGAGAGGTGGCTCTGCATGCAGCAGGTGTGCTTTGTTACTGTGACGATCTTTACTTCAAAAAGTAAACTAGGGCTGGGGAGATGGCTTAGCAGTTAAGGCGCTTGCCTGCAAAGCCAAAGGACCCATGTTCGATTCCCCAGGACCCATGTAGAGCCAGATGCACAAGCTGGCGCATGTCTGGAGTTCGTTCATTTGCAGTGACTGGAGGCCCTGGCATGCGCCCATTCTCGTCTCTCTCAAAATAAATAAAAGTTAGAAAAGTAAATTAACTTCCTTAATGCTATTTTAAAAATACTTTTATTTATTAATTGTAAGGAGAGAGAAAGAATGAATGAGAATGGCATGCCAGGGCCTTTTGCCACTATAGACCCACACACCACTTTGTGCATCTGGCTTTACGTGGGGACTGAGGAATACAGCCTAGGCTGTCAGGTTTTGCAAACAAACACCTTTAACTGCTGAGCCATCTCTCCAGCTGAAGATATAGCTCCTTCCTGCCCCCACCCTGAGGTAGGGTCTTACTCTAGTCCATGCTTACCTGGAACTCACTCAAACTCAGTAACCTTCCTACCTCTGCCTCTCAAGTGCTGGGATTAAAGGTGTGTGCCACCATGCCCAGAGCTTTAAAATATAGAATGTTTTTCAAAATTGCGTGTCATTCTTACACAGGAGTGATGCTAATCTCTGTACCCTTCCAATTTTGTACACATGCTGCTTAAATGAGCACTTAGCACAGTTGTAATGTTATTCCGGATGGGTGTGTTATGTATATAGCATGTGCTTTGATCACACTCACCCATTTCAATGCTAATTTTGAAACCTTAACCAAACTCTCATGAAGTGTGCCATGCATACCAAGAATGCTACATCCTCACAGAGCTGGGGCTTCACTCCCACGTCCTCAGCACCTGGGCCAGAACAGAGGACCTGACTCTTGCCTGTGTCCTTCCATCCCCGAGCTAGCTGAAAGGTAACAAACCTTGCTTTTGAGCCACACTGAGAGAAAGAGAGAGAGAGAGAAAGAAAGAAAGAAAGAGTAGGAGGAAGAGGAAGAAGAGGAGGAAGAGGGACAAGAGGGCGAGGAGGCAGGTGCCTTGTTTGAGCTTCATGAATTTTTTTTTTCCAATCTCACTTTATCTCAGTCTGACCTGGAACTCACTCTGTAGTACAAGGCTGGCATCGCATTCACAGTGATACTCCTACGTCTGCCTCTCCAGTGCTGGGATTAAGGCGTGTGCCACCATGCCCAACTGGACTGCATGGAAATGGACATGTGAGTGTCTGTGGTCACTTTGTATCCTGAGCGGCCGGGTTCCTTCATTCTCACTGCTGAAGACTGGATTGGTGGGCATTTGTATCCAGGCTCTGGTTACGAAAATTCTGTTGCTGTAAGGGTTCTTGTCCAAGTCACCTCGGAAACACCAGTGTGCATTTCTACTGGACATAAAGTAGGCAATGGAATCCTGGGTCATGGGATATGTGATATGTGGGTTATCGTAAGTGACATGGTTTTCCAAAGAGGTTGCTGCGGTAGAGAATAGTGTTCTGGCTGTATTCTTATCAATGCTTTTTTTTCTTTTGGTCATGTTTTTTCTATTCAGTTTTTATTTTTGGGACTTTGAGCAGACTAAGAAAGCTGTTCCATTGAGCCACACTTCCAGCCTCTGTGCCTTTAACATGCATTTTTTTAAAAAAAATTATTTATTGGGCTGGAGAGATGGCTTAGCAGTTAAGTGCTTGCCTCTGAAGCCTAAGGACCATGGTTCGAAGCTTGATTCCCCAGGACCCACGTTAGCCAGATGCGCAAGGGGGCGCATGCATCTGGAATTCGTTTGCAGTGGTTGTAGGCCCTGACACGCCCATTCTCTCTCTCTCTATCAGTCTCTTTCTCTCTCTGTCTGTCATTTTCAAATAAATAAATAAAAATTAAAAAATATTTATTTATTTATTTGGTCGCTTGAAGTAGGGTCTCACTCTGGCCCAGGCTGACCTAGAATTCACTATGTAGTTTCAGGGTGGCCTCGAACTCACAGCAATCCTCCTACCTCTGCCTCCCAAGTGCCGAGATTGAAGGTGTGCGCCACCACACCCAGCTCTTAACATGCATTTTATAATGTATGTGTCAAACCTATAATCCCTTTGTGAATAAGGCAGTAAAACCGAGTAAAACACAATGAAACATCTCAAGCAAACTTTCAGAGCCTAACATGTATCTTTGAAGAATGACTTCATCCTTTCCCAGTTGGTTATTTAACATGCTCCCAAGGGAATGGTGTTAAGGCTGTCACTATTCTGCCCTAGGACCTACCAGGAGCCAGCAGTGGAATCTCGGGCAGCCCTGAGTTCACAGCAAGAGCCTCTTTCTATTATGCTCCACTGGGATCAGACTCTTGAGGGATTGGGAGATGGTTAAGTGGTTAAAAATGCACAAGCTGGGCTGGAGAGATAGCTTAGCAGTTAAGACGTTTGCCTGCAAAGCCAAGGGACCCAGGTTCAATTCCCCAGGACCCACGTAAACCAGATGCACAAGGTGGCACATGCATCTGGAGTTTGTGTGCAGTGGCTGGAGGGCCTGGTGTACTCATTCTCTCTCATAAATAAATAAATATAAATTTTTTAAGTGCACAAGCCTGCTGAGTGCTGTTTGGATTTCCAGAACTCACATAAATCTGGGCACAGTGGTGCACGCAGCTGTAATCCCGGTGTGCCTAAAGTAATCCCAAAGTTTGCAGGGCAGCTAGGCTGACATTTGTAGTAGCAAACAAGGTGGAAGTTGAGGACCAACACCCCGAGGTTGTCCTCTGATCTCCACATACACGTACAAGGCCCTCCCCACAGTCTCCTGAGCTCCAGAGCAGCCCTGGGCAGCTGGCGACGGCTGCAAGCTTGGGAGTGCTGACTGCACAGACGCTGGCCACGGGAGCTTCCTGAGCACGAGCTGCACGTGGTTCACCTCAGTCTCCAGAAAATGTGAGGCCATCCTAATGTCTTCTTTCCCTTCTCAGTGCTGGCCCACCTAAGCCAGGCAATGCTCAACATTTGGTTGTTCAGTTATTCAGTGAGCAAATGAGCCCTGGTTCCAGCAGTGGAGCGGGTCTGGGTCTCACGTTCCACGGGCAGTTCTCCCTGTGTGCAGTGACCACTGGCGACCGAATGCTGGATTTCAGGGAGTCTCAGGCAGGGGGTGTCTGTGAACAACTTGGGCCGGCTGCTCACAGCACAATGGCACTTTGCTCAGGGAGTGAAGGCTAGTCTGCTCACCAGTGCTTATTCCCGCAAAGCTACTGATGCCCAGAGGAAGCGCTGTTTTCCTGGTTCACACAGGGAATGAGCTGGACTAGAATGGCTCTCATCCAGGACTACCGGCAGAGACTCCAGAGAGGAAAATCCTTCTTGCTGGTCTCAGAACAGCCCAGGGGCCCTTCACCCCCAGCAGCCCTGCAATCCCTCTCTCTGTGGCAGCATTGGTTGCTGAGCAGTGGCCCCGAAGCTTCCAGCTCTACTTTTGTTTCAGTGTAAGATTCTTTCTCTTATCCTATGTATTAGAGATAGCCGGGCGTGGTGGCTCACGCCTTTAATCTCAGCACTCAGGAGGTAGAGATAGGAGGATCGCTGTGAGTTCAAGACTACATAGTGAATTCCAGGTCAGCCTGAGCTAGAGTGAAGCCCTACCGTGAAAAACCAAAAAAACAAACAAACAAAAAAAAAAAAGACATTATTTATTAGAGACAAAGAGAATGGGCCTACTAAGGCCTCAGCCACTGCAAATAAAGTCCACACTCATGAATTACCCTATGTATCTGGCTTATGTGGGTACTGGGGAATCAAACCTTGGTCCTTAGGCTTCACAGAAAAGTTCCTTAATGGCTAAGCCATCACTCCATCCCAGGATTCTTTCTCTTGACCTCCCTGCCCAACCTAGATTTTGTTCCATACCAACAACTCCAAAGCTGACCACGAAGGTACAATAAGCGTGGCAAGTTTCTTCTTCCTAAAATTTTGTTTTAAAACTTTTCAGACACAGAAGAGGCTGGTAAAGGGTATCCACATTCTACTGCTTGCATGCCAAATGGACATTTAATTACCCTTGCCTTAGCATGTATCTAGGCCTCCCTCTGTCCCTTATTTCTGGATGCATTTCAGAGCAAGTCTGAGGTAACAGTATAAAGCTCACCTTGGGAAGCTATGTAAACCTGTCAGTGCTCTGGCCCCAGCACCAACCTCTGTGGGTGGACCTCAAGTTAACTGTGGCTTCTAAGGCCTAATATCATTCAGTCGTCCAATTTCCCTGATGTCTCTCTCTCTCTTTACTCACCACCAGCTAACACACAGTGTGCTTATTCCTGCCCCAGGACATTTGTATATGCTGTTCTCTGGGTGGTATACCCTGCCTACAGGCGTGGAACAGCAGTGTTCCTAGAATCACCTGGGTTTGGGATCACACCTTCAGAGTGCTGACCACTCTGTGCAAAGTTGTTCCCATCTCCCTAGTTCCCAGGCAAGAAGCATTCTAATTTTTCTGAAGTACTCACTGTGATCTAAAATTATTCAGTTGTTTGCTTATCTATTCCATCTAGCCTCCAATACACATTGGCACACAGATTAAGACTAATCTCTGTAACAGTAAAAACCTCATGTGTCCACAACATAGCATGTTGGTTGCTGACTCAGGAGGAACATTTATTCTCTACTCCTCTAGTTTCCATGTGGAGGGACCACCATTATGTAGCACTTCTTCCCCTTGACCTATTGCTCCACGTTTCTAAATTGGGTTGAGCTTTTCTATCAAAAACAAAGAGATGGGTTGGAGGGATGGCTTAATGGTTAAGGCGCTTGCCTGTAAAGCCAAAGGGCCCAGGTTCAACTCCCCAAGATCCATGTAAGCCAGATGCACAAAGTGGTGCATAAGTTTGGAGTTTGTCTGCAGTGGCCGGAGGCCCTGTAATGCCCATTCTCTATTTATGTATGTATGTATGTATGTATGTATGTATGTATGTATGTATGTATCTACCTACCTACCTACCTACCTACCTACCTAATATCTACTTATCACTTGCTCTCTCAAATAAATGAATAAAAATAAAATATTTTTAAAAACATAGACTCCATTTTTTTTTCTTCCTTCTGTGCTCTTAGACTATGTAAGGCAATCATTCTAGTTCAGAACTATACTCTGTAAACCCAGATATCTCCTTTGGGGACTCAGTCTCAGGTCTAGCAGGTTCACTGGGTTTGACACCAGCTCAGGCCTGAATCCAGATTTCACTGGTAATAAAGCAGAGCTTCTGGTCTTTCTGTGGACACCCAAGGTTTTAAAACTTGGTTAGGGAAGAAGTGTGCCTTTTGCTGGGCCTCCTGCAGTCTCAACAATAGATACTTAATCAACATTGACTGAATGAAATGAAATGAACAAACATTTCATGGGTAATCTTGATGTGTCGGCCTGGAGCATGACTTTTAAAACACATCCCTGGGAGCTGGTGAGAGTACATTGGGGAACCCAAGAGGGAAGCCGGGGGCAGGCGGTGAGCTGCTGGCATCTGCGACTTACTCAGAAAGTCCTTAGGTTTCCACTTTTCCTTGATGAATATGATCCCGATGATGGCGCTGGCTGGAAAAAGCACAGGGAGCAGAAGTGACGCTGCTGCCAGGCTAAGGGCACCCCTGCCTGTGCCCTCCTCTGGATGGCTCGCTCACAGGGAGCCTCTCACACATGCCCCCCAGAGCTCCTCCCTCTGTGCCTCTCACTCCATGTGGGAGAGAGACCCCTCTGGTGCCTTCCTCAGGATTCCCTACAAGCCAGGGCACAGGGCCAAGGGACTACTACGCCGTATAGAATTTCCATGTAGGATTTCGGGCACACTCCCCTGGGAGGTGAGAGCAACTGCTAGTCCTACTTGACACACGGGGACACCGTGGCTAAGAGGTGATGCCAGTATGGAAAGACCCGGGATCGATGGAGGCCAGGGCTTTCGTCTCCTCTCCTCTCCTCTCCTCTCCCCAGCTGCTGTGTGTCCACCGCTGTCCTGGCGCTCCCTGCCCTGCGACTGTCCTGAAGGAATGGCCTCTATCACCAGCGCGGCTCTCCCTCTTCCGCCTGTGTGGCCCTAGGGAAGTCACCTCCTGCCATCCAAGGGCATGCTAGATCTGGGGACATCAATCCGCTGACTGTCGCATATTTATGTGACCACAGGCCTCGTGAAATTGGCCACAAAAGAACAGTTACGCCACAGAGCTATGCATACCCTAAACCCACGACCCTTCTCCTCCCCTTCCTGGTTCCCATTCCAATCTCTTCCTCCTGCAAACTCCTTTTTTATTTTCTCTCTATTTCTGAGAGTCACTATAGCAACATACAACTGAAAATGAGTACTTCTCAGTCTGAATTATCATGGCAATAGACCATGAAGAATACACACACATGTGCAAAAAGTATTTTTTAATGCAAAAAAATACCAGGCTGGCCACATAATTCAGTGGAAAGGTACCTGCCCAGCACTGAAAAAAAAAATGGTGGGAGAGCCAGGCGTGGTGGCACACGCCTTTAATCCCAGCACTCGGGAGGCAGAGGTAGGAGGACTGCTGTGGTTTGAGGCCACCCTGAGGATACAGAGTGAATTTAGGTCAGCCTGGGCTAGAGTGAGACACTACCTTGAAAAACTAAAAAAAAAAAAAAAAAAAAAAAAGTGGGGAGAAAAACCCAACTTTGCATGTCCAAAGCTCTTAGTGCCCTTATAAGATACCAGTATGCCAACCATGCCAAAGAGAGAGTGGGTCTTATCATAGAACCAGGGAAAGCCAATCAATTCTAATCTTTTGCCAATTTCTGGTGACTAGTAAGGTGTCTTTCAATGCAGAGAATTCTAAGGCCCTACCTAGATTGACCAGGAAGTAAAACTATGATTGACTGGTGATGTCTGTCCTGAGTCCGGGAGCGCGTGCCAGGCACATGTCCTCCTTGCTGTGGAAGAGGATCTCTTAGCTCAAGGAGAAATAAGATTCCAGAGATCTCCCCGAGAGCGCAGAGAGGCAGGCAGAGTCCCGTGGAAGGACACATACACAAATCCAGTGTTCCAGCTCCTGACACAGGAAGCTGCAGTCCACTCGTCTCGATACGAAAACATGGGCCTTCTTTAGAATGGTATTTTCTGCATGTGTGACCTCAGGGATGTTAAAACTCCTTGCTCTCTGGGTTGGTTCAAATGCTCTACAAAGATACTTCAGAGGTTGCGGAAATCACAGGGAAAAGGCAGATGGGAAAGTTGGTGGAGCTATTAAAAGTGAATTGGGTGATGTGGACGGATCAGAGTGTGAATGTGCGAGATGCTTGGGTTAAGGTGTCGCTTCCTTCTGTGGCAGAAATCAAAGATGTCTAATGAGCATCCTCATTTTCTTTGTATGCATGAGTGGAGGTCAGAGGACCCGTCCAGGCGTCATCTGCAGGAATGCTGCCGCCTCCTTTCAGACAAGGCTTGAGAGCTCACCAGTCAGGCTCGGCTGGCTGGCTCGTAAGCCCTAGGGATCAGCCTGTCTCTGCCTCCCTGTGCTGCGCTTTCAGGCATGCTCTATCACACCTGGCATCTTACATGGGTTCTGGGGACCAAACTCAGTCCCTCATGCTTGTAAGGCAAGCGCTTTGCCCACGGAGCTGTCTCCACAGCCTGAGCTTCCTGAATCTTATGCAGGGTCTGGACAGCCTGCCCTGATACTAGCATGAGGAGCCCTTGCTACGTGCCAGCTGCTACTGCCAGAGTGGTTTATTTAGTGAGTGAACGTGCTGCACCTGGTGATGGCACTCGGATGCCCAGGCTTACCTATCACAGAGACGGCGCTGAGGGGCACAATGAGTGAGAGCGGGGCGAAGGCGTAGGAGGCGAACACGCCCAGCTCGCCCAGAAGCATCAGGAGCAGCCCCAGCCACCATGTCTTGGTCTTGAAGTAGGCGCGGGGGTCCTTGGAGCCTGCCAGGCGGATGTGGCAATATTTCTAGAAGTGGGAGAAGCAATGACATTTGACCAGATATTTGGAGAAAAAAAAAAGATGCTATGATTCAGGTATCCTAAACTGACACCCCACTATAGCAAGTACTATGGGAAGACCTGTGAAGCTTTCTTGGAGTATTTTCTCAGGGAGGTGGTGGTCTGAACAACAGTGCTCAACAATGCAGAATCCTTAAACCTGCCCTGAGAGGTTCTGGACAAATACGCTCCCTGGGC
Organism: Jaculus jaculus; assembly: GCF_020740685.1. Taxonomy (NCBI): domain Eukaryota; kingdom Metazoa; phylum Chordata; class Mammalia; order Rodentia; family Dipodidae; genus Jaculus; species Jaculus jaculus. Next base: position 57,014,276 of record NC_059106.1, on the reverse strand, counting down.
CTCCAAGTCCAGTTTGGGGGAGGTGTGGGCATGCCTGGAGATGGATGTTTCTGGATTTTTTTTTTTTGAGACAAGCAGTAGTCCAGAATTGTGATTCTCCTGCCTCAGCCTCCTCAGTGCTGGGATTATTGACATGAACCACCGTGCATGGCTCATAAATGGCCATTTCTTCTTTCCTTCCTTTCTTTTTCTTTCTTTCTTAGCTTGTGTGAACTCTTTCAGGGCAGCTGCATGGTGCCAGGGGTCCCTGTCGTCCTGCAGGGCAGCTGTGTGGTGCCAAGGAGCCCCGTCCCGCTTGGTATAGATTCTTGGCTTCAGCACAGCCATGTTCTAGCAATATGAACTTAGAGCACAGAAACTGAGGCTCTAAGCAAGGAAGGCCAGAAGGCCTTAGTGCCTGAGGGGCCTAAAAGTAGAACAGCACACATAGGTCTGGAGAAAAGAAAATGAAGCCAACGGATGGTTAAGAGACCACACGGACTCAGAGCAACTCACAGGCACACACAAGCAGCTGAGATGCCCAAGGCACACTCCTGTGTCCTCACAGAGCACAGCGTCACCCCTGCTAGGGGGGAGGCACAGTTCACAGACCCCAGAAGCCAGAGGTGCTGAAAGCAGCAGGGCACTATGGGCTTTCTCTTGTTAGGGGGGTCCAGCCTTCTTCTGGGGTTTCCAAGAATCAGTGTCTGAGATAAGGACCTGGCAGCAGTTTGTATAGGAGATGATTCCAGAAGTATAAGCCAGAGAGGGGAAAGCAAGGCAGGCAGGGAAAACTAGGCAGTCAGTCCTGCGAGTACCTGGGGCCTGGTGAACTCTGAGAAACTAGTAGAGAACAGGGGTCGGGGCATTTACCCAGCAATTCCCATCGCCACAGGCTGCAGCAGCGACAGGCGTGAGAACCACCTTCCTCCCAGGTGTGCCTGCGCACTGCTCCCTGGGGACTTGAAAGCCACACCTTAAGCAGCCAGCTTGCTCCACACCACAGCTGTGACCAAAGACCTGGTGTGTGTGTGGGGGGGGGGGGTACCCTGCAGGCTGGAAGTACCACCAGTATTGAGTCAGAGTTGAATGTGACAGCACTCTGATGAACCTGACAGCAATAGAAACAGACTAGAACCAGGACCTGAGAGGAAACAGGGGGTCCTGAGCTGTGGGGGGAGGAGTGATGGGGGGAGGAAGCAGGGCACAGACTACAGCGAGATTCTGCAGCAGCCCATGGGTGGAGCGGGCGGCGTCCCCCAGCCAGGAGGCTGTGGCCCTCAGCTTAGCAGCTGCTTCGCTGCCAGGGACGGTGCCAGGGCCCGAGACTCACCTGGAGGTTAAGCGCAATGCTGACCACAAGGTGCCCAAAAATTGCCAGGAGGGCACCAATCAAGTTTTCCTGGAAGACAAAGAGCTCATTTACAATCACTGCATGGATAAGGTTCCAATCCCTGTGCACAGCATTTGCTTGTAATCACTAAATGTATATCTGTTGTAGAATAATAACAAAATATATACACTAAAAGGAGGAATAATAATGAAAGCCAGGCATGACGGTGCACACCTGTCATCCGGCACTTGGGAGGTGGAGGCAGGAAGGTCAGGAGTTCATGGTCATTCTTGGATACTTAGTGAGTTTAAGGCTAGCCCAGACTACATACTACCTTGTCTCAAAAAGTTAAAACCGGCTGGAGAGATGGCTTAGCGGTTAAACGCTTGCCTGTGAAGCCTAAGGACCCCGGTTCGAGGCTCAGTTCCCCAGGTCCCATGTTAGCCAGATGCACAAGGGGCCACACACGTCTGTAGTTCATTTGCAGTGGCTGGAAGCCCTGGCGCGCCCATTCTCTCTCTCTCTCTCTCTCTCTCTCTCTCTCTCTCTCTCTGCCTCTTTCTCCCTGTCTATCACTCTCAAATAAATTAAAAAAAAAAAGTTTAAACCTGCAGCTGAGGTAATGGTTCAAGTGGCAAAGAGTGCGCTGTGCGGCGTGAGGGCCTGAGTTCAGATTCCCAGCACCCACATAAATGCCAAGTGTAGTGGTGTGTACTTATAATCCCGGAGCTAAGAAGTGGAGACAAGCTAACAGAGCAGCTGAATTAGTGAGCTGTGTGTTCAAGAAAAGATCCTGGGGCTGGAGAGATGGCTTAGCGGTTAAGCGCTTGCCTGTGAAGCCTAAGGACCCCGGTTCGAGGCTCGGTTCCCCAGGTCCCACGTTAGCCAGATGCACAAGGGGGCACACGCGTCTGGAGTTCGTTTGCAGTGGCTGGAAGCCCTGGCGTGCCCATTCTCTCTCTCTCCCTCCATCTGTCTTTCTCTCTATGTCTGTCGCTCTCAAATAAATAAATAAAAAATGAACAAAAAAAATCTTTCTTTCAACCAATTTGAATTGATTCTTTTTAAAAAAAAAAAAAAAAAAGAAAAAAGAAAAGATCCTGTCTCAATAAATAAGGTAGAGAGTGATTAAAGATGACACCCCCTCTAAAAAAAGAAAAGATGACACCCTTGTTGACCTCTGGCCTCCACATGCATGCACACCACACACACACACATGAAAAACCAGGGCTGGGGATGTAGCTCCGTTAGCAGAGTGCTTACGTAGCATGTACAGAACCCCGGGGGGACACAGTAGTACACACCTGTAATCCCAGCACTTCGGAGGTGAAGGCAAGAGAATCAGGAGTTGAAAGTCATCCTCTGATGCAATGAGCTCAAGGTCAGCTTGGGCTACATGAGAGGTTATCTTTAAACAACAGGGTTGGAGAGATGGCTTAGCAGTTAACTTGCTTGCCTGCAAAGCATAAGGACCCAGGTTTCATTCCCCAGGACCCATGTAAGCCAGATGTACAAGGTGGTGCATGCATCTGGAGTGCATTTTCAGTGGCTGGAGGCCCTGGCATGCCAATTCTTTCTCTGTCTGTTGCTCTCAAATAAGTAAATAAAAATAAATTAAAAAATTTAACAAACAACACAAATTAAGTCACAATTTGATTCTTACTCCTGTAAACATTTTTAAGTTTAAACATCAATGGAGACATTGCTTTGTGCTTTTGCTCAGCATGCTGAGCACACGTCTCTATGTTGGGCACATCTCGATCACCATTTTGGGAAGGTGACTGCCTGTGTGAGCTACATTCTGTTGCTTTGTTACCTATGGACAGCCAGGATGTTTCCTTTATCGACATCAAGGCTGGTTTCTTTTTCTGAGGGAAGGACTCACTCTAGCCCAGACTGGCCTTGACCTCACAGCAGTTCTCCTACATCAGTCTCTCGAGTGATGGGATTACAGGTGTGAGCCAACACACTTGGCTAAAAACAATGCTGTCGGGTGACACATCCTAGTAGATTTTTAGCAGACATTTGTGTGCAGTTGTGCAGAACCGGAGGTCGGGGCGCACTTAGTGCTTACGCATTCTTCTGCCACTAAGCACTGAGGGAATGCTGCATTTCAGCCAAGCATCCATCCTTCCTCCCACCAAGAGCCTTTCTGAGACTCCTTAGCTGACCACCCCGAAACTCTATCCAGCCTTCAAAGCGAAGGCCAGGCCTTAGGACATAGCCGTGAACAAGAGCAAGGCAGTCTTTGTTCTCCCAGCACTCAATCTGCTGGGAAAGGAGAGCTGCCAACCAGGCCAGATGTACCAACTGCTATGGGGAAACCAACTGCTCTCTGATTGGACTTAAGGCCCGATCCATGGGAAGGAATTCATACCTGGTACTGAAAATCTAGTCTAAAGCCTATGGCTGGGGAGACCCTAAGTCCTAGGAGGGGGAACTATTACTGTTATCTAGCCAAATGGATCTATTATGGCTACCAAACTACCCTCTAAAATACTTATGTCTATTCCCATATATTAATTCTTTTCTCACTTTTGGTTAGAGAAGCTTCTCTTTTCAGATGGCGGTGACCACTGGGGAGACTCAAAAGTCATGAAAGTGCTGAGAAGAAGTGAGACCCATCTATATCACACCCTCCATGGATCAGGGACTGCTGCAGAAGAGGTGTGGAAAGAATTTAACAGCTAAAAGAAAGGGAGGCATTCTTTGCAATGCTGTTGTCCAGACACAAAGTCCTCCCAGTGGCTGGTGCTACTTACACAAGACCTGCATAATAGAAGGGAAAAAAATGTTATCAAAATAGAAAGGAGACTAGTTTAGAAAGAAGAAAGGCTTCAGTGGAGGGGAGATATGGGAGGGAGAAAAAGGAAGGTGGAGGGAGGGGACTATGCTCATGATATATTACCTACATTTATGGAGATTGTCAATAAAAAGTTTTTCTTTTTTTTTTAAAAGACTGAGCCGGGGGCTGAAGAGATGGCTTAGCAGTTAAGCACTTGCCTGTGAAGCCTAAGGACCCTGGTTCAAGGCTCGGTTCCCCAGGACCCACGTTAGCCAGATGCACAAGGGGGCGCATGCGTCTGGAGTTTGTTTGCAGTGGCTGGAGGCCCTGGTGCGCCCATTCTCTCTCTCTCTCTCTATCTGCCTCTTTCTCTCTCTGTCTGTCGCTCTCAAATAAATAAATAAACAAAAATTTTTTTTAAAAAAAAGACTGAGCCAGGCGTGGTGGCACACGCCTTTAATCCCAGCACTCGGGAGGGAGGCAGAGGTAGGAGGATCGCCATGCTTTCAAGGCCACCCTGAGACTACATAGTAAATTCCAGGTCAGGCTGGACTAGACTGAAACTCTACCTCAGAAAAAATAAAAAAAGAGTGAGTGTAGCAGCAACATGACACACTCCTCAAGCAGGTCACCCTACAGGGATGAGGTCAGCCCAGCTGGCTGCCCTCCCTCCCTCTCGCCCTCTCCTGAAAGGGGGAATGCTGAAGGCAGAGGGGGGTCTTCCCTGAGAGTGGTGCCTGACATGAGATGAGGACAGAAGGACATCGCATGGACCACTGTCTTTGACGTCTTCCGGCAAGGCCGGGGGCTGCAGTGTATGGGTGGCGTGTTCAGCCAGGAGAGTGAGCTGGACTTCGGTTGCACTCCACTGCAGATAAGCAGGTCAGACTCAAACCATTTTCATAACATTCACCTACAACTGGAGAGAACAAAACTATCTGTGGGCAGAAACCATGGCCTTCCTGGGGGAACCATGGGATGAGAGCTTTTTATAGGGTCTCAGAGACCAAACAGGCCTCCCTACCATTTCCCTAACTGGGTTCCTGAGATGTTAATGTGGGAATGCACTTCGGGGGGGCAGGGGAGAAGCACAGTGTAGTTCAGTCAGGGCAGGCAGCCTATTCCCCACTTGCTGCAGAGAGGCCGGGAACACACGAGTTATAAACTTGGAACCTGCCACTGACATCCACAGCGTATACCATGTATCTAGATTCCTGGCGGCCTACATTTCAATCACTTTCCTTTTCTTTTGGTAGCACCTCAGCTTTGCTGTGGAGGAGTCTTCTCACCCTACCCCACACTGGACGTTGTTGGGACAAGTCGCTCAGTGTTCCATCCTCTGCCGCAGGAGGATGGTCCATGACTCTGGTCATCAACTTGACAGGACCTAGGATGCCTGTGAGTGATTATGTATACTAGCTTAGCCTCTGGGCATGCCCCCGAAGGGTTATCTAGATTAGGATTTTTTAAAAAAAATATACTACTTATTGATTGATTTGAGAGAGAGAGAGAGAGAATGGGCAGCCAGGGCCCAGCCACTGCAAACAAATTCCACATGCATGCGCCCCCTTGTGCATCTGGCTTACGTGGGTCCTAGAGAATCAAACCGGGATCCTTTGGCTTTGCAGGCAAGCACCTTAACTGCTAAGCCATCTCTCCAGCCCTAGATTAGGATCTTTAAGGCAGAAAGATCCACTCTAACTGTGAGTGACATCACTTCATAGACTGGGGCCCTGGACGCGTATCAGGCTCTGCCGGCTGAGCAGCAGCGTTCACCTCTCTGCTTCCTGGCTGTGTGGAGTGTGAGCAGTGCCTCAAGCCCCTGCGAACATTCCTCCCCCACCTCTAAGCTGAAATACACCCTTCCTCCCTGAAACTGCCTTTTGTCAGGCATTTTGTCCAAGCAAAGAGACGGTAACAGATACAAGGATGCAGGCGGGATCCAAGCTGAACAGGTAAGAAATATTCTCCTGGGGTCTATAAATCTTGAATCTTGGGTTGAGAAACAAGAAGGCTGAATAAAAGTTGGCTCACTCCGGCCCAAGGTGAGGCCTGGGCAGATCATCACTTCCTTCCTCTGGTCCCTCCTCCTGCCCTCCTCGGTCTGAGAGCACAAGGGGCTGGTTTCTGTAATTCTGTCAATTATAATGGACAGTCTAATTAAATAACACTTCCTAGAACCTCACAGTGACCATATGTGTTAACCTAACACAAAGGAGCTTTCTTAGAGGCATGGCTTTAGTAAATATTAGGGTTTTTTTTAAAGCTATTTGCTTTTACCTTTTGTTTTTTTGTTTGTTTGTTTGTTTTTTGATGTAGGGTCTCACTCTGGCCCAGGCTGACCTGGAATTAACTATGTAGTCTCAGGGTGGCCTTGAATTCATGGCGATACTCCTACCTCTGCCTCCCTAGTGCTGGGATTAAAGGTATGCACCACCACGCCCAGCTTGACTTCTTAATTTTTAACAACTTAGTTCAGATTAGTATCAGGCTCACTTTATTACTATGTTATACTTGCTCCTGAGCCAGGTGTGTGATCCCAGCACTTGCAAAGTGGAGGCACAAGGATCAAGAGAGTGGAAGTCTCTGCTATTATAGGTAGTTTGACACCAGGCTGGGCTATCAGGTCCCATCTCAAAGCACCAAAACCAAACCAAGCCAAACAAAAACAAAAGAATAATAATAATAACCTTGCTCCTAGATAGCTCCACTTCTTACCTCACACCTTATGCTATTATTATCATCATAAATTTCTTCATTACCTTCTAAAACTTAACCATCTCCTATGAGTGGATAGAATTCTGCCTTCATATAAGAATGATATCTAATCGCTTCTTGACCTTTTGATTAAGATCAAGTGAAGAATGACATCTAATTGGAGTCTCTCTCTCTCTGCTGAGTTACAGAAGGAACTCAGCTTACGTTTCCTGAATAAATGGCTAATCTATGCACAAATAAAGGGCAGCCAATGTGAGTGTGATCCCTGCCATGAGACTCAGTGCCAATAAAGAGGTGGAATTTCAAGTGAGGAATTCATTCTGGGCACAAGGTCTGAACTACTTGGCTCAAGGTCACTGGCATAGGACCACAGATTAGATTCTTAGATTTCCAATCCGAGTTCTTTTAGCAGGCCTAGCTGGCCTCCTCTTCTGACCTGCACGTGGCACCAGGCCAAGACAGAGCATATTCCACATGCTCAGCCAGCATTGGTGGATGGAGAGGACTGCAGAAAGCAATGTGCAGGGAACAGGACTTCGTGGGAGGCTAGGGAGAAAACAGTAGTCAGAGGAATGGCTCCATGTGGTGGTTTGAATGAAACGTCCCCCATAGGCTCATGTGTTTTGAATACTTGATCCCCAGCTGGTGGCAACTGGGAGCTGGAGGCTTGCTGGAGGGGGTGTGTTGCTTGGGGTATTATAGGCTACATAAGCAAACTTTAGCTTATCTAATCAGAAATAGCCAACTCACCTCTAGGTGAGTTAAATCACACCACAGGAGACAAACTCAAAGTTCCAGCTAATTGGTTCTTGATTTTGCTTCTGCATTCAGAAGCCTATGAAAGCCAGCTCACAGTGCTGATGTGGGGCTCTCTGGACTTCCCTTGGTTCTGAGTGTAGCCCAATGCATAAATCATTCCTCATTTGTCTAAAGTTTTTTGTTTTTTGTGTTTTTTTTAAGCAAAAGTATGGCACCTACTTTGTTTATAAGAGGCAGGGTCTGGGCTGGAGAGATGGCTTAGCAGTTGAGTGCTTGTCTGTGAAGCCTAAGGACCCTGGTTTGAGGCTCGATTCCCCAGGACCCATGTTAGCCAGATGCACAAGGGGGTGCACGTGTCTGGAGTTTGCAGTGACTGGAGGCCCTGGCGTGCCCATTCTCTCTGTCTCTCTCTGCCTCTCTCTCTCTCTCTGTTGCATTCAAATAAATAAATAAAAATAAACAATAATAATAATAAAAAAAAGAGACAGGGTACATGTTACAGGTTGGTATTGAAGTCCTGGGCTCAAGTAATCCTCCTGCCTTAGCCTATAGATGCGTGTCAACAGGCCTGATTTCCTTAAAACTTTGAAGCATTAAAACAAAAAAAAAAAAAAAATCAGGGCTGGAGAGATGGCTTAGCGGTTAGGCACTCGCCTGTGAAGCCTAAGGACCCCAGTTTGAGGCTCGATTCCTCAGGACCCACATTAGCCAGATGCACAAGGGGGCACATGCACCTGGAGTTCGTTTGCAGAGGCTGGAAGCCGTGGCGCACCCATTCTCTCTCTCCCACATACACTCTCACTCTCACTCTTTCTCTCTCTGTTGCTCTCAAATAAAAATAAAAATAAAAATAAAAATAAAAATAAAAATAAATCAAACACAGGCCTGGAGAGATGGCTTAGTGATTAAGGTACCTGCCTGTGAAGTCAAGGACCCATGTTTGACTCTCCAGGTCCCACTTAAGCCAAATGCACAAAGGTGAGGCAAATGCAAGCCCCACATACTCACTAGGCAACACAAATGTCTAGAACTCGATTGCAGTGGCTGAGGCACACCAATTCTCTCTCTCTCTCCCTAAAAAAATTAAATAAAAAATCAAACACAAGTGTTGGGGGAGATGGCTCAGTGGATAAAGTGTTTGCCGTGTAAGCCAAAGGACCTGAGTTCACATTCTCAGCATCCACATAAAATACCAGGCATGGTGTCATGTGCCTACAATCCAGCCATGGGGAGGTGGAGACAGTAGTATCCCTGGGACTTGCTGGCCAGTCTGAATAGCCGAATCAGTGAGTTTTCAGTTCAGTGACAGACCTTTTCTCAAAGAATAAGATGGAGAATGACTGAAAAAGACCCCTGATGCCCTCCTCTGACTGCCACATGCAGGTACCCACACATGTGCCCACAGACATATGAACACACAAACACGGAAACACATATTAAAAAAAAAAACGACAGAGGGCTGGAGAGATGGCTTAGTGGTTAAGCGCTTGCCTGTGAAGCCTAAGGACCCCGGTTTGAGGCTCAATTCCCCAGAACCCATGTTAGCCAGATGCACAAGGGGCGCACGCGTCTAGAGTTCATTTACAGTGGCTGGAGGCCCTGGCGCACCCATTCTCTCTCTCTCTCTCTCTCTCTGCCTCTTTCTCTCTCTGTCTGTCACTCTCAAATAAATAAATAAAAATAAACAAAAAGAAATTTTAAAAAACAACAGAAAAAAAAAGGTCAGGCTAATTTGGGGATAACATTCTGTGAGAAAATAGGTAAATACAATTTCCAGGAGAAAAAGGAGTGAGGTCAAGTTTCCAGCTGTAAAGGAGCTTGTTTAGCTATTTTTGCAAGGCTGTGGGACACTGAGCTATTTATGCTTCTGGGCTTCTGTTAAGAGTGCCTAACAGCTGAGGAGACAGCTCACTGGTTAAGGTGCTTGCCTAAAAAGACTGATGGCCTGGGTTCAATTCCCTGGTACCCATGTAAAGCCAGATGCACAAGGTGGTACATGCATCTGGAGTTCATCTGCATTGGCTAGAGGCTGTGGCATGCCCATTCTCTTTCCCTCCTTGTAAATAATTTTTTCTTTTGTTTTTTTCGATGTAGGGTCTCAACTCTAGCCCAGGCTGACCTAGAATTCTCTATGGAGTCTCAGGGTGGCCTCGAACTCACAGCAATCCTCCTACCTCTGCTTCCCAAGTGCTGTGATTAAAGATGTGTGCCACCACACCTGGCCAGTTTTTTTTTTTAATACCAATATTTACATGCTTTGCAAATATTTCAAGTTGTGATTAAAATTTTTAGATGTCAACTAAAAGAATACTTAAGGAAACAAGTGGTGCTTCTTTCCAAGGTCAAGTTTGAGGCCCTCAAAGGAAGTCCTGCTTTTTAAAAAATTATTATTTATTTATTTGAGAGAGAGAGTGTGTGAGTGTGTATGGGCATGCCAGGGCCTCCAGCCACTGCAAACAAACTTCAGACACATGCTATTTTGTGCATCTTTGGGTCCTGGGGAATTGAACCTAGGCCATCAGGCTTTGCAAGCAAGCACCTTTAACTCCTGAGCCAGCTCTCCAGCCCAGGAAGTCCTTCTTTACCTGAGGCCCTAAGGTTCCACACAAAACCCCACCCCCATAGGGACTCTGCCCCACAGCCTGGATTTTTTTTATGCTAATGAGGAGTCCCTGAACTTCAGCCATTGTAAGGGGCAGGTCTCTGGCAGGTGGGGGACAAGAGGACTGATTCCCCCTCCAGCAAACATATGGAGGCTATGTGGCCTCTACAGAAGAAAAAGCTGAGCTGGATACAGGCTCCAGGACTGAGGAAACCCATGGGATTCACTGCACAGCAAGTACAGGGCCCTTCCTCCAAGCCTCTCTTCCTCCACCCTCTCTCAGTCCTGCTTCAGGGACTTAACCTGACTTGGAGAACGCACTTACTAAGCATTAAGGTGACCCATATGAAATCCACAACAGTAGCTTCACGTGGTTCAACCTATAACTGAGTCACTATTACTTTTATGGAGATCAGGTGGTCCTTGGATGCTGTGGTGACCGGAAGAATAAGGCCATTGAGAAGGTACTGTTGACTTGCCACCATGCTGAAGAAGGGGCGGCATCTCCTGCCACACAGACAAGCTGACAACACTTCAAGGAAGGGTAGTTTGGGTGGAACCAAGAAATAAAACTGAAGGGTGAATAGCCTTCCCCCCAAACTAAAGGGAACTAAAGAGTTAATAACTATCCCTAAAGCTTGTGGGCAATAAAGAAGTGGAGGTATTACCTCGTTAAGTTTGACACCTTCCCTGACTGATGTACTCCCCTTAGCCTAAATGGCCTTGAAGGACCAGGGACCATCTGAGTATCCTCCCTTAGACGATCTTGGCTGAAGAAGCCTATTTTGAACAAGGGCACGAACAGCTACAATTTTTTTTTTGTTTGTTTTGTTTTTCGAGGTAGGGTCTCACTGTGGTCCAGAATGACCTGGAATTAACTCTGTAGTCTCAGGGTGGCCTCGAACTCATGGCAATCGTCCTACCTCTACCTCCTGAGGGCTGGGATTAAAGGAGTGCACCACCACCCTCAGCTTACAATTTTCTTATCAACTTCACCTGGTACAGTCTGTTTTTCCTAGTATCCTCCTTATAAGTCTGAACCCCAGCCTGGCTCAGTGCTTTGCTGCCCCTCACTATTTCAATAAACTGTCTGTAGAGATCAAGTCTGGCATTCTCTATTGGTTTTCTCTTACACTTTCCTTGCAAAAGCAACCCTACGAAGTTGGGGTTCCATGGGCATCTTCTGAGCACCTAAGTAGGAAGGAGTTCACTGATGAATGAAATAAGCCTCAAAGAAATAACCTGACCAGGGCTGGAGAGATGGCTTAGCAGTTAAGCACTTACCTGTGAAGCCTAAAGATCCTAGTTTGAGGCTTGATTCCCCAGGACCCACATTAGCCAGATGCATAAGGGGGCTCATGCATCTGGAGTTCATTTACAGTGGCTGGAGGCCCTGGCATGCCCATTCTCTCCCTCTCTCTCTCCCTCTCCCTCTCTCTCTCTCTCTCTTTCTCTCTCTCTCTCTCTCTGCCTTTCTTTGTCTGTCACTCTCAAATAAATAAATAAATAAAATATTAAAAAAAAAAAATAACCTGACCAGGGTTCAGGCAGGAGGCCTTGAAACCACAAGTGTGACAAGGCCAGCCCTACACAGTCTCTCTGAGGGGATTTCCAGAGGGGGCAAAGTAAACTTGAAAAAAACCAACCCCACCATGCAAGCGCCCTGGTCACACTAACAACCTGGCAGCCGAGGCTTGCGTGCAGTCATGTCCACAGCACATTACTCCAGGCATAATAGCCGGTTACAGCCAGACACGCTTAGTAACAGCAGACATCACTTACGCCCTTCCATCCCAGTGTCTCCAAGGGCCTCATCAGAGCTAATTATGCCTCGGAACCCTTGTGAAGTGGTGCATGGTCCAGTTTTATGAGTATTTAAAGTCATGAACAGCTGCCACCGCCCAGGGTTACGCAGTTTGAACATACACCCACTAGCTGCCCTCAGGGCCTGGCACAGAGCATTCAGAGCCAGTTCCAACTCCACCCTCACAGCTTGGATATGGGGCTCCAAGATTTATTTATTTATTTATTTATCTATTTATTTATTTATTTATGGTTTTCCGAGGTAGAATTCACAGCAATCCTCCTACCTCTGCCGCCCGAGTGTTGGGATTAAAGGCGTGTGCCGCCACGCCCGGCTGGGGCTCCAGTTTTGAGATCAAGACCAATGGCTTCCTCCCTGGACCCGTGGCCACCTCCTTAATCACTGAAGAGGCACCTTTGGTCCCAACGGGGGTTATTCAAAGCACTGTGAGGATGGCTAGCCCAGGATGTGAGCATGGCTAGCCCAGACACAGGGTACAACCTTGGAATTCTGACTTATCTCTTAAGAAAAAGATATCAAGCCGGGTGTGGGGGCGCACGCCTTTAATCCCAGCACTCGGGAGGCAAAGGTAGGGGGATCACCGTGAGTTCGAGGCCACCCTGAGACTACATAGAGAATTCCAGGTCAGCCTGAGCTAAAGTGAGACCCTACCTCATAAAACCAAAAAAAAAGAAAGAAAGAAAAGATATCAGAAGCCAGGCATGGTGGCATATGCCTTCAATGCCAGCACTTGGGAAGCAAAGATAGAAGGATCACTATGAGTTTGAGGCCACCCTGAGACTACACAGTAAATTCCAGGTCAGCCTGGGCTAAAATGAGACCCTACCTCGAAAAACAAAAACCAACCAACCAAACAAACAAAAAAACCAAAAAGAAAAGACATCAAAGGGGGCTGGAGATATGGCTTAGTGGTTAAGGCACTTGCCTGTTAAGCCTAAGGACCCATGTTCGATCACTCTCCAGATCCCACTTAAGCCAAACACACAAAAGGTGAGGCAATTGCAAGGTAGCACATACCCACTAGATGGCGTAAGTGTGTGGAGTTCAATTGCAGTGGCTTGGGCCCTGGCATGCCAATTATCTCTATCTCTCTAGCTCTAAATAAGAACAAAATAAAAGACATCAAAGGGACTGACTGCTCTGAGGCCATACCTGATCTGGTTCTGACCAGTCTCTCAGTTTTCCTGCGCAGAGCTCATTCTCAAAACTACAGTGTTGGCTGGGCTGAGCCCAGCTCTCCCCATACCATTTTGCCCTCCTGTATTTTGTAGGGAACTTATACACAGGGCAACTTTACATCATGCAAATGGGGACACACAGAGACTGAAAAGGCACCTCACTCACATACTGGGACACGAGGTAGGAGTCAGGACTCACAGTCATTCTACCCATAGCTTAGTCTCCACATGGACGTGACCCTGAAGGGAGGGAGGAGGCAACAGGATTTCAGACTGGGCTGCTTTTGGTCATGGCTCCAACCACAGACACATCAAGAGGATGTGGCAAACTTGAAGGCACCTCTCTCTGCTTCTTCCCAGAGTGGACTCTGGTTGGGACGCCCACCTCTGCCACCTACTAGCGGTGTGACTTCAGGGGAATTACCTTCGCTTTCTGAGCCTCAGCCTCCAGATCTGAAAGTCAACATGGATTTTAAACTTTCCTAGGATTCTATTCTATCAAAGAGGGACAAGGCTGAAGCGTCGCATGATACAAGGAACACTAAAATGATTTTAGCTGCTACCATGGCTCCTCTTTGTTTATTAATTAAGATGGGGTTTCATGTATCCCAAGGTGGCCTCAAACTCTCGATGTAGCTGAGGCTGGCCTAGAACTCCTGCCTCTGACGCCCAAGGGCTGAGACCACAGGTGTGAGTCACTGTGTCTGGTTGCTTGCTTCTTCTCTATTATTCTTTCTAACAGCAATTCTCAGCACCCTCTGATATTTTGTAATTCAAGAACTGATTCTTTACATGTGTAACTGACAGAAAATAGAGTTGTAGTGGTTTGAATCAGATGTCCTCCATACATTAGAGTTTTCAATGCTTGGTCCCAGCTGGTGGCAGTTTGGGAGATGCAGCTTTGCTGGAGGAGGTGTATTCCTGGAGGTGGGCTTAGGGGTGTTAGAGCCCAGGCCCCCCTGGCCAGGGCTGGGCTCACTCTCCTGCTGCTGTGTTCCCCCTGCTGTGGCAGAGGTGTCGTCCAGCCTCTGCTCGTGCCATGCTTTCACCTGCCACCATGAAGCTTCCCCTCGAGACTGCAAGCCAAAATTGACTTAACCTCAGCAGATACAGTACTTCAGTGGGCTTGTAACCATCTGTTCCCAGGCCTCAATTCTGGGTTGAGTCACCATGCCTTATCTATCCCCGCTCTGCATGAAAACACTGCAGCACAGGAAGCTGAACTGAATCAATTAAAATGGAAACTTACTAGAAGTCCCGTCAAGGAAGAAAAATATTCTGTGTTTTTTGAAATTATGTATCTGTCCTTCTGGCTTCCAGTCAGAGGGATTGTATTAATAGTTACATTTTATTTTCTTTTTCAAAAATATATTTTTAATTTTTATTTATTTAGTTGAGAGAAAAAGAGAGACAGAAAGAGAGAATGGGCATGCCAGGGCCTCTAGCCACTGCAAATGAACTCCAGACACGTGCACCACCATTTAGCTTACATGGGTCCTGGGGAACCTGGGTCCTTTGGCTTTGCAGGCAAGCACCCTAACCACCAAGCAATCTCTCCAGTCCCATTTCTTATTTTCTACATTATTATTATTATTATTTGGGTTTTAAAAAAATTTTTATTAGTATTTTCCATGATTATAAAAAAATCCCATGTTAATTCCCCCCCCCACTTTTGCCTTTGAAATTCCATTCTCCATCATATTACCTCCCCATCACAATCATTGTACTTACATATATACAATATCAACCTATTAAGTACCCTCCTCCCTTCCTTTCTATTCTTTTGGTTTTCGAGGTTGGGTCTCACTCTAGCCCAGGCTGACCTGGCATTCACTATATAGTCTCAAGGTGGCCTTGAACTCACTGCTATCCTCCTACCTCTGCCTCCCAAGTGCTGGGATTAAAGGCATGCGCTACCACACCCGACTATTTTCTGCACCCTTGATATTCTGGCATGTGTGGCTTCAGTGATGGGGGGATACTGAGCCTCTCCAGGCCTGGAAAACTCTCAGAAACAGTAAAAGAGACCACCTGCCCATATGCTAACCACTCAAGTGGAGCCTATGCCTTGAAACTCTCATGTCAACCATTCCTTGGCCTTGACTCACTCCAAGGTCAGGTACCAGGCAACTACGGAGAGTCCCTATTCAAATGACTCAAATTGGCCAATACTGGCCAGCCTGGTCCCAAAGTAAGACCAAGTCTCCATAAAACAAAGCAAAAACAAATAAACAAACAAACCTGACAAATTGGCCAATCCTAACATGTCAGTCTGTCCTGTCCTGCCACTCCTATGGCAATCACACCCTGGGGGAGGAAAATGGCAGGGAAGAGGCCATGAGAAAAGTTTTGGTAGCGCACTGTTCTATCTCTGACTTGGGGTTCTGGTCACATATGTGTATTTCCTTAGCCTAGCGCTCAGCACTTGGAGGCTACTCTGTGTGTAGTAAGGCTGGTTCAGAAAGGATTTGTGACTGGACAGCCGACCCTATTTTGAGTAGGGCAGCTGGAAGCACAGGAGCCCCACAAAGGTGGTAACGGAGCCGCCTCTTCCTTTGCCTCGCGGGAGCTGCCCTGCGCTCCACCTTGCGCACCCAGCCTTATGTGGGTACTGCGGAACCGTCCCTTGGCTTTGCCAGCAAGCCCCTTAACCACGAAGCCATCCTCTCCAGCCCTATTTCCCTCTTGCTAGAAAAACAGGAGCTTCCTACACTGACACAAAGCGCTTGCCTTGTAGGAGAAGGAGCCCTCGGCGCCGCTCACACTCACGGAGGCGGTGCTGCCGGTGGGCAGGAGCTGCCGCAGCTGCAGGCGGGCACCGTGCGCCGCGTCCATGGCGCTCTAGTGGCACATCCTGCCCGACCTGAGCTGCAGCTGCCGCGAGGTGGGGCCCGAGTCGGAAGCCATCTTTCCTTGCGTTCACCTCCTTCCCGAAGCCATCTCTTCCTCAGCCAGAGGGGTCCTTGAAGCTCTTGGCTGGTTTGGGGTGGTCTCCTCAGCTTCCCCGAGAGAAGAGGCAACTCCTGCTTCTCTCCCAACCGGGCAAGCGTGTGCCTCCTGACTCTGGCTCAAGCTCTAGGGTGGTAGAGAAGCACATTAAAAATTTATGAACAATGCAACGCTGAACTCAGCTTTGTTACCTGAGCTATTCAGACAAAACACAGCTGACCACCGGAAAGACCATTTAAAATTGCATTTATTAAAAAATATTTTTTTACATGTGTATGTGTGCGTGTGTGGCATGTAAATGAACATTTGACACATGTGCCACTTCTTTTTGTTTTGTTTTGTTTTATGAGATAGGGTCTCACTCTAGCCCAGGCTGACTTGGAATTCACTATGTAGTCTCAGGGTGGCCTTGAACTCGTGGCGATCCTCCTACCTCTGCCTCCCCAGTGCTGGAATTAAAGATGTGCACCACCATGGCCGGCTTGTGCCACTTTTGAGTCCAGCTTTATATCGGTCCTAAAGAATTGAACCCAGGCCAGCAGGCTTTGCAAGCATTTTGGGGTTTTTTTTTTTTGGTTTTGGTTTTTTGAGGTAGGGTCTCATCTAGTCCAGGCTGACCTGGAATTCACTGTGTAGTCTCAGGGTAGTTTTGAACTCCCAGTGATCCTCCTACCTCTGCCTCCCAAGTACTGGGATTAAAGGTGTACACCACCATGCCTGGTTGCAAGGTTTCTTTAGCTTCGGAGCATTTTTCCAGCCCCCATTTAAGATGTTATGTCAGGCCTCTGGCTCTTTCATAAAGAGATCTTGCTCAAAAGCTTTCTTCCTGATCCTTAGACACCCACTTTCCTATCCTACTCCCCTTCTTTCCTCTTCTCATATCCTAATTTAAACCTTTCTTCTCTCTATAAGCTTGAGGACAAGAAATAGAATATCATCACATCAACTTTTCCAGGTCTCCATAAATAAATAAACAAAACCCGTGACCAACAAATGGAAATTGTCCTCAGGCATGGTGGCACATGCCTGTAATAGCAACTCTCAGGAGGCTGTGGCAAGAGGATCACAAGTTGGAGGACAGCTTGGGTTATACAGTGGGCCTCTGACTCAAACCAAATCAACCGAATCCAACAACAGCAGCAGCAACAGAAACAAAACACCTGGGGCTGGAGAGATGGCTTAGCAGTTAGGGCATTCGCCTGCGAAGCCAAAAGAACCAGGTTCGATTCTCCAGGACCCACGTAAGCCAGATGCACAAAGGGCACATGCATCTGGAGTTTGTTTGCAGTGGCTACAGGCCCTTGCATGCCCATTCTCTCTGCTTGCAAACAGATAAAAAAAATTATAAAACACCCAAATCTTGGGAAGAAAGAATGAGAAGAAAACCCTGGCACACACTGTGCTGGAGGCAGGGGACCCAAGCACCCGGATCATGCTGCCTCTGAGTGACTCCTGTCTCTCTGTAAAGTGTGGCAGTGATGTGGCTTCAAGTAAAACCACCAATGACAATTACCTGGTAACATCATTACACTGGTATTTCCAGTGTTCCTCAAACTCTTCTCCCAAATAGAGAAGAAAGTCAAAATATGTCCCCTACTGCTCATGGATGTCTGTCTCTGAGGAGACAGAGAGGGAATCTGGGTGTGCCAGGGCCTCTAGCCACTGCAAACGAACTCCAGATGCATGTGCCACCATGTGCATCTGGCTTACGTGGGTTCTGGGGAGTTGAACCTAGATCCTTAGGCTTGGCAGGCAAACACCTTAGCCACTAAGCCATCTCTCTAGCCCTCAACAGGTAACTCTTTAACTCACATTCCATAACTTCTCTACCTGCAAAACCTGAAGAGCACTGGGTTGCCAAGTAATTGGGAAGGCATAATTATTCTTCACTTGATTGCATGTGCCTGTGAAAAGCACCACTAAGCTAAATGTCTGCATACTGGTCTTGGAATTTTAAATATAATGATGGTGGCCTAGGGCGTCTTCTACCTTGAAGAGACCCAGTGCGGCATCCAACCTGGACCATAAACTCCAAGAAGGTGTCTGCTGACTCCCCTGTTCCATTGACCTAGCCCAAAGCCTGGCAAGATAAACAAGAAAGTCACCTAAGCCTGCTAAGCCCCAGCTGCAATGTGGCCACTTCACAGTCAAGAATGTCTTACTCAGGCTAGGGTGACAGCAAACAGATATAGCCAGCCCCACCCACAGGATGTTAGAGGAAAGCAAACAGGCTTAGGCGACGGGCTGGGGAGGGCAGCTGAGAGGCCAGGCCTCCTCACCTCCTCAGGCCAGCTGGTTTTCTAGTTGGGCTTTTGTCTGTGGTGGTTTCATTGTCCTTTAAACAACAGCTTCCCTTCTGGCCTCAGGAACCCCCAGACCTTCCAGGCGTATAAAAAGTCAGGCTGGAAGTTCCTGGGTGGAAAGCCTCTCTGGAGCTCTACTGGCTTACTCCTTATAAGGCACACACTTTTGCTTGGTGATTGTCTTATTGGTTCCAAAGCACTTTGGCAGGATTAACATATGTCCAAGAGGCAAGCAGCCAACCCCCGAGGTGACAGTTAACAGCTCATGGTCGCTGACTGAAGAAAGGGAAGAGAATTCAGAAGGCACCTGCTTCTACTCCCATCCCCCAGCCTCATCTCAATGAATGACTCCACCAATTCCGCACAGAGCAAGTTTTTCCAGGGGGCAAATGTAGTTCACAGCCACCGAGACTAGGTTCTGTTTAGAATTTAAACCTAGCTGAAAACGTGGGGTACACATGTTCTCACCACCTGATTGTTGAGTGCTGGGTCATAAACCAGGCTTTCCCTTTCTGGGGGCTTTGAATCACTAAAGGGTGATACTCTCGGGTCCTCTTCCACTGAGCTGGCCATCTGATACCTCGGGAAGACAGCATCTCTGTTCCAGGACTACCCATGCCTTCCTTCATCCACCTGCGACTCGGGATACCAGAGGAACTGGCATGCAGGAGTCATGTCCCATTACCGTCTTTCACCTCCCGATTTGGTAACGCCCAGACTCACCTTCATTAGGGCAAACTCATGCCCACCCCCCTCTCACCCTGATGCACAAAATGGACAGAAAAAATAATAATAATCGTAGGTAACAGGGCACAAGCTGACAAGGCTGTCGGCAGCGAGGGAGGGAGGTTATTTACACCGGGGCACGTTCGATGATTACAAATGCATCGCTTTTCCTAACACACTAAGGTTGAATTCAAATCCCCTTTCTCCCACTCTCAACCACGACTCACCGGCGGCGTTCTGTCTAAGGTCCACCCGGCAGAGGTTCCTGAGAAAGGACTTCGACGGTCCGTGCAAACGGGAGGAAGAGCCTCGAAGATCCTTCCCAACTCAGACCTGCCAGGGTGCTGCAGTGTTTTGCTTTCAAAGGTCTCCGACCTGATTTGTCAGAAAGCCTGTCCGTCACAAACTGGTGGGGATTTCGCGCTGGCGAGTGGCTGGAGGGGGGAGGATGGGCGGGACATCCTTCGGCTGTTGGCTGCGCTGCTAAGCTTGCTTGAAGCGTAGGGGAGAGAGCGGTGGGCAGCTCCTGGCGCTCACCTGGAGGGTCCCCTCTAGCGGCCGCAGGAAGAACGTTGGAGCCACCTTCGTCCCCAGAGGATTGCTCACGTACATCTGCGCCACAGGTGGACTCGACTTTAGTAGCCTGCCAGGGCTCCTCCCAACAGATGTGCTCACAGCCACCTCCAGGGCTTGTCTGTGGTCCTGCGGTTCCCACCAGGTATTGAGATCCTACGCGTCCTTCAAGGCCCAGCGCCTCCCAGAGTCCCGGGAGCCAGCCCTCCTTCCAGTCCATCCATCTCCAGCCCTCTAGTCCCACCTGTTAGCCCTGGTCCTCCCCCGGCCGGCCCCCCATTTCATCACGCCTGCAGCTCAGCCCCTGACTGCTTTCTCCCCAGAGGGCTTTGAAGGTGACAAGAAACTGATTTTTGCACACAGCAACCTCCGAGGTTCTCGATGAGATCTCTCGTATTATAGATGAACTCATGACATCTAGGACAGACCTCTGGAAAGAGCCGGTGATGGGCTCAGATCCAGGACAGGGAGAGCCCAGAAGGAGCATTAGGCACATGAGAAGGACGTGGCTGTCATAGGAGCTGCCCGAAGGCCAGCTGGGCTGGCGTGAGATTTCCCCCCACACACACACCCCAAGGTTTGTGTGGTAGGAGCTGCGATGTCTCTGAGGAACATGCCTGGGTCAGTTTATAATAAGAGGTTGGATGTCATGCTACATTTAGAAGGAGCCACTGTGAAATGGGTAAGAGGTGGGGCTGTTGGAGGACTGCATGGCTGCCCTTGTACAGTTACCTTCATGGGTTTATTTTGTTTCGCTCTCTCTCAAACACTTTGGATGGATGATAATTCTCCTGGATTTATTTATTCTTTGAAGTAGGATTTTTTAAAACAAAACTTTAAGGCTTTTAGCCTACCCTGAGAATTTTAACAAGTCACCTACATAAAACCCTGTTAGTCATCCCCCTCCCCCTCCCCGTACAGGTTCTGGCGTTAGTAACCCCAACCCCCAAATTCTGGCAGCTTCCCTGCAGATTTTGAAACGGCTCTAACGATTGGCCAACAACTTTACACGATAAAGAAAAAGAAGACACCATTGGCTAGAGTCAGCTGGCAGGCCTCCTGTGACTCGGAATGTTAGGCCTGTGGTTGCCATAGCGACTGGGAGGCTGGCCAGATAGACTAGGTAAGAGCCAGCGCAGCCTGGGTCCGTGGGGTCGTGCGGAGGACCAGCGCCGCGCCCATGGAACACCACTGAGATCTCCAGACTCGGGTGCGTGTGGAATCCCTGGGTGGTGTCCTGAC
This sequence comes from Jaculus jaculus, assembly GCF_020740685.1. Taxonomy (NCBI): domain Eukaryota; kingdom Metazoa; phylum Chordata; class Mammalia; order Rodentia; family Dipodidae; genus Jaculus; species Jaculus jaculus. Next base: position 56,993,304 of record NC_059106.1, on the reverse strand, counting down.
GGTGTGCCTTGCTGTCCCCACTTGAAAAGTAGGAGGCTTCTCTAACCCTGTCTTCCCCTATTCCCCACCAGCTCACTGGGCCTCCCAGCAAGAATCTTGTTTATTCTGGTCCTCCATTTACTGGCCTATAAAATGAAAGGATGAGGTTGGAATCTAGGGGTAACTAGCTAATTGCTATGATTCCTTACAGGCCTCTTGACAGTTTTCCCCGTTATGAAAACACCTGAGTTATTTACCTATGTGCTTTGAAAAATATGAAATGTTCATTTGATAAAATTATGATTGAATTCATTTAAAAAAAACAACAACCTGGACTGGAGAGATGGTTAAGGCACTTGCCTGCAAAGCTAAAAGACCCAGATTTGACACCCAGGACCCATGTAAGACAGATGCACAAGGTGCAGCATGTGTCTGGAGTTCTTTTGCAGCAACTAGAGGCCATGGCACTCCCATTCTCTTTCTTTCTTTTTTCTCTCCCTTTTTCTCTCTTTCAAATAAATAAAAAAAAATATTTAAAATCACCTGTGGTAAAAACAATTCACAAAATTCCATTAAATTCCACACACAAAAATTATGCCTGGGTTTTTGTTATTGCTGGTTGTGTTAGCTATTTCACAGGGTCTTACTCTAATCCAGATTGACGTGGAACTCTGTAGCCCAGAGAGGTTTTGAAGTCAAGGCTGTCCTCCACCCTCAGTCTCCTGAGTGCTAGGACTATTGACATGAGCCAACTATCCCCAAATGTGCCTGTTTTTTTTTAAAAAAATTTTTTACTTATTTATTCATCTGACAAAAAGAAAAAGAGAGAGAGAGAGAGGAGGATGATTGCTGTGAGTTTGAGGCCAGACTGAGACTACAGATTGAGTTCCATGTCAGCCTGGGCTAGAGTGAGGCCCTATATGGAAAAACCACACACACACCCAAAAATATTAATATAAAAATATTAAATATTAATATAAAAAATTGGATAGAACAAGAGACACTAGGAAGGAAAAAGGGACATTTCATAATAATAAAAGAATCAATTCATCAAAAATATATAAAAATCGTATATGCATAGACTTATTAACAGTTCCACAACATACATGTACCAAGCACTGACAAAAGCAAAAAGAGGAATAAATTCACAGTAACATATCAGGAGACTCTGAGCACATCTCTTTCAGTATTGATATACTGAGTAAGCAATGAGGATATAAAATACTTGAAGCGTCTGGGGAGATGGCTCAGTGTGTAGGAGCAGCTGCCATTCAAGTGTGAGGGCCTGAAATTGAGTTTGATTCTGATGCACCCACATAAATAACTGAGTGTGGCTACACACATCGCTAATCCCAGCCTTGTGGGACTCACGAAAACAGTGACTCAAGGTAACATGAGATGAATAATGTGGGGTGCACGCAGCATTCTCCTCTAGCTTCTGCACATACATGGCCCATGCACACATGTACACATATACTGTACACACCACACACACACACACACACACACACACACACACAAAAAAAAAAATATTTGGGGCAGATATGGTAGTACCAGCACTCAGGAGGCAGAGGTAAGGGGACCACTGTGAGTTCGAGGCCAACCTGAGACTATAGAGTGAATTCCAGGTCCTCCTGAGCTAGAGTGAGACCCTGCCTCAAACAAAACAAACATTCTGCACACCACTGTTAAGTAGTTTGACATTTGTAAGAAATACATTATCCAACAACACAAGGGAAACTTGAAATCATAGCAGGAAGATACCTGGAAATTTTCTGTTTGGAAATTAGTCATAGCAGACTTTCTAATTTCCAAAAGAATTATTTTAATGGGAAATGGAAGATATTTTAAACTAGGAGAAAAATTAAAACACAACATGTCACATGTATAAGATACCATTAAAAGGTGCTTATAGGAATATTTCAGATATTGAATATTTTTATTAGTATCAAGAAATAAAATCTAATTTTAGTGGTCCAAACTTTCACCTAAAAAACTAGAAAAAGTGGGCTAGACAGATGGCTTAGTGGTTAAGGGATTTGCCTGAAAAGCCTAAGGACGCAGGTTAGGTTCCTCAGTACCCATGTAAGCCAGATGCATAAGATGGCGCATGTGTCTGGAATTTGTTTGCAGCAGCTAGAGGCCCTGGTGAGCCATTTCCTCTCTCTCTACCTGCCTGCCTGTCTCTCTGTCTCTTTCTCAAATAAATACATAAAAATAATTTTACAAACTAGAAAAAGGAAGAGAAAACCATAGGGAGAAGGAAAAACGCTGTTTCCTTTTGAAAAGATCAATCATAGGCAAAATTCTAGTCAAGAGCAAAAATGCATATCTTTGCAATATACTTATTACCAAAGCTGACTCAAGAAGAAACAAGGAATACGGAGAACACTGTGTGTGTTTGCCAAAAGGACTTTGCTGCTGAAAACCTTCCCTTAAAGAAACTCCAGTCCTCCATAACTTCATTTGTAACTGAAAGGAGGAGTAATGCCAACTCAAGGAAACTCTTGGGAAGAAATGCCAGTGCTATATAGATTCTGCCTGGAAACAAAGGGGAACACACACTTTGCAACTCACGTCCTGGATGCGGAAAGGAATGACCTTACAAAAACAGAAAGAAGGAAGTGACGGATGGATGGTGCCAGGTTTGGGGTTCAAGATACAGGCCCGGGGCTGGAGGGATGGCTTAGCGGTTAAGCGCTTGCCTGTGAAGCCTAAGGGCCCTGGTTCGAGGCTTGATTCCCCAGGACCCATGTTAGCCAGATGCATAAGGGAGCACATGCATCTGGAATTCGTTTGCAGTGGCTGGAAGCCCTGGTGTGCCCATTCTTTCTCTCTCTCTCTCTGTCTCTTTGTGTCTGTTGCTCTCAAATAAATAAATAAGAAAAAACAAAAAAAGATACAGGCCTGGAGGCAAGCTGTTTGAGTTCAAGACGATTGTAATGGGTGGAGGGAGAGAGGGAGAAAGAGAGTACATCAAGGAGCAGGTGAGCAAGAGAGAAAGGGGGAGGGGGATTTGAAGGGTTATGGGAAGGAGAGGGAAAGTGCCCTGCAAGGGCCTTGAATGGTGTTGAGGTGTGGAGGCTGGAGGAAGGTGGCATTCCGTCAGCCAAGAGGCATCCTAGATTACCACAACAGGTGGTAGTTCCAAAATCAGACCTAGTTCAGACATGGCCAGGTGAGAGGAAGGAGACAGCTCTGGGACTCATATAGGGATTAAAAAAAAAAAAAATCCCCAACAAAATTTTAGCAAGTTGAATCCAGCCATATATATTTGTGTGTGTGTGTGTTTATAAATTGTGGCCAATAGTATTTATTCCAGAAACACTAGGTTGTTTTACTATTTGCATTAGTTAATTTTCCTGTGGCTGTAATAATATATCCCACAAAAGCAATTTAAGGAAGCAAGGGTTTATTTATTTCAGTTTACATTTCATCATGGAGGGCAAGGCCTGACCCAAGACCCCGAGGCCTCTGGTCACATTGCTTCTACAGACAGGAGGCTTAGAGCAATGGGTGCTGGCGCTCAGCTCGCTTTCCCCAGGGAGTGGTGCCACCTGCGGTGAGGGTGGGTCTTCCCACCCCAGTTAACCTAACCTGGAAGCTCTCTCACAGACATACCCAGAGATTATTTTCCATGGTGATCCTAAATCCTGTCACGTTGACAACCAGAAATAAACCATCATAACATTTTTTAAAAGATAAAATATTTTATTTTGAAACATTGTAAAAATATTAACAAGGCAAATGTCCATTACATGAGGAATGTTGAATGTGGGAACTGTAAACTAAACGCATTAAGGCGCTTCCAGAGAGCGCTTCAAATTATTCTGCCTTCTTGAATATCCACATGTGCTATGGTAAAAACAACAACAACAAAACAAAAAAACCAAGAGGTCCTTACTAATAGTTAGCCTAAATCATCATCTTTGCATTTAATTTAATTACACAAGGGAAAGTTTTGTCCGAGATGCTCCTGGCACGAGAGGGTTCTGGTTGAATTTCAGAGAAGTTAACAAGAGCGCCTTCCCCTTCGGTCCGTGAAGGTTTCCGATCGGCCGTGTGGCTGGCTCACATCCTCCGCAGATACTGGTTCGAGACCCGCCCAAGGGTCTTGGAGCATCGAAGGCTTGAAATAATCTTGCAATTTATCAGCCATTCTTCTTTCTCCCCCACGCTTGCCTGTGGGGTGCGGCGGGTGGGTCCGCTGCTGCTGCTGCCAGCGCCACGGGGAGCAGTGGAGCAGCGGCGGCCACCCCGCGGGGGACTGGGAGAAGGGCCGGGGGTGGCCGCCTGGGGGCGGAGGCCCCAACTGGTCCCCTGCCCGACCCCGAGAACGGCTGCTCCAGCAGGACGCAGGCGGGGACGGGTAAGGCAGAACAGGACGCGCCCTCCGGCACCCTCCCCGCGGTGAGGGAAGCCCAGGTGTGTTGCCATCCAGGGTGCCCGGGACGCCACTTCTGCCATCCCAACCTCCTACACCCATGCCTGGGTGAAGAGGAGTAGAGGGTGGAAAATTCTGCCGGCGCATATCAAGAATGCAAACTGAAAGACCTCACCGCCAAACTCTCTCAACCTGTTTGAACATTTTCATAAACGCAAAAATACAACGAACAATTAATTGCAAGCTCATCTCTACAGATGAAGAAAAAAAACACACTTGATAAAATTCAACTCCTATAGCCGGGCATGCCTTTAATCCCCAGCACTCGGGAGGCAGAGGTAGGAGGATCACCATGAGTTCGAGGCCACCCTGAGACTGCAGAGTGAATTCCAGGTCAGTCTGAGCTACAGTGAAAACCTACCTCGAAAACCCAAAAATACCTATTACTGCGTCGTCTAAAGGAGCAGAAGTGATACACTGATTGCGTAAAACAAGGAGACAGATGAGGGCGGTGTACAAGGTACTCACTGGGCAGTCGGACGATGGCTGGCTGCGGGCTGGAGAGACTGGGAACTCAGCAGCTGATCGGTTCCCAGGGCTGGGTACCCCAGCGGTCCCAATCTGGTGTGGAAGGACTGGAGGACTCCTGGGAAGTCTCTGGTCTTCGGTCCAAAGTGACGGATGTCCGCAGCAGGGTAGAGAACTCACCAGCAAGGAGCGAAGGCTGCCGCTTTTCCCTCCGGCCTCTTTATATCTGTGCTGCTCCTGGAAGGGCCACCCACTGTGGGGGAGGGCCTTCCTTCCTCAGTTAATCCCCTCACGATGATGGGCCCAGAGATGAATCCCTAAACCGATCGTTGACAATGGAGAGATTACCACTGAATACTGTTAAAATGGAAATGAATTTAAAATGAACAAGAGCGGGATGTGGTGGCACACGCCTTTAATCCTAGCCCTTGGGAGGCAGAGGTAGGAGGATGGTTGTGTGTTTGAGGCCACTATGAGACTACATAATGAATTCCAGGTCAGCCTGGGCTAGAGTGAGACCCTACCTCAAAAAAAAAAAAATAATAAAATAAAATAAAATAAATCAAATAAAACAAAAGGTGCCTTTAATTCCAGTACTCAGGAGGCAGAGATAGGAGGGTCACCATGAGTTCAAGGCCACCCTGAGACTACAGAGTGATGTCCAGGTCAGCTTGAGCTACAGTGAGCCTTACCGCGAAAAAGCCAAAAAAAAAAAAAAGTGAAAAAGAATTTATATGAAAAACTTACATCTAGGGCTGGAAAGATGGCTCAGCACTTAAGGAGCTTACCTGCAAAGCCCAGTGACTGGGGTTTGATTCCCCAGTACCCATGTAAAGCAGATTCACAAAGTGGCACATGCATCTGGAGTTCGTTTGCATCAGTTTAGGCCCATAGATTTTTTTCTCTCTCTCTTTGCTTATAAACAAATTTTTAAAAAGCTTGGTGTCAACTTGACAGGATTTAGAATCACCATGGAAAGAAATCTCTGGACCTGTGTGTGAGGAAGTTTCTAGATTAGGTTAACTGAGATGTGAAGACCCACCACTCCATGGACAGGGGTCCCAGACTGAATACAAAGGAGGAAGCAAGCTGATCACCCGCGCTCATTGCTCTGCGCCTCTGTCTGTCTGTGGAAGCAGTGACCAGCTGCCTCAAGGCACTGAGCCAGGCCTTCCCCTCCATGATGAACTGTAAGCTGGAACTGTAAACTGAAATAAAGAAACCCTTCCTTCCTTAAGTTGCTTTTGTCAGGTACTTTATTACAGCCCCAGGAATACTAGTGCCAATGTTAAAACCATCTGGCTGGGTGTGGTGGCTCACACACCTTTAATCTCTGCACTTGGCAGGTTGAAGTAGGGGAGTTCAGTGAGTTCAAGACCACCCTGGGCTAGAGTGAGAACCTTTCTCAAACAACAACAAAGAAAAAACTATACTAGAGTCGAATGTGATAGCTCATGGCTGTGTTCCCAGCACTCAGGAGGCTGAAACAAGAGGATTGCAAGTTTAAGGCCAACCTGAGCTACATAGAGATTCTGCCTCAAACACTAACCCACCAACCCCCCCCCCCCACTGCAAAAATAAGAAACTAAAAGCAAGGGGCCGGGGAGATTGCTCAGTAGTTAAGGTGCTTGTTTGCAAAGCCTGTTGCCCTGGCTTTGACTCCCTAGTACCCATGTACAGCCATATGCACAAAGTGGTGCATGCATCTGCAGTTTGTTTGTAGTGGCAGGAGGTCCTGGTGCCCACATTCTCTCTCTCTCCTTGCAAATAAATAAATAACCCCAAAACAAGCCAAAAATTTATAACAATGTCATATTTAATGTGGAAGACAATACATTCCTACTCAGACCAGTTACAATATAAAGCTGTCTGCTCTCAGCACTCACAATCACTACTGCTTGAGCTAGAGAGCTGGCTCGGCCATTAAAGGTGCTTGCTTGCAAAGTCTATTGTCTAGGGTTCGATTCCCCAGTACCCATGTAAGACCAAGTGCACAAAGTAGCACATGTGTCTGCAGTTTGTTTGCAGCAACAGGAGGCCCTGAAGTGCTCATTCTCTCAAATAAATATTTAAAAACCATAATCAGTCTAGCTCTAGATGTCATAATCACTGCAATGTTACATACAAGAAGTAATGGTCATTACAGATTGAAAAGGAAGAAATTGAACCCTTTAAATAAAAGGTCAATATACATACGTGATTATAAATATTAAAAGTCCTAATCTACAGAGAAGCTACTAGAAGTAGGAAATGAAGTTAGCAAGTTTGCAGAATTCAAGATCAATATATACAAATCAGTTTTCTTTCTTCCTTCCTTCCTTTCTTTCTTTCTTTCTTTTTTTTTAGATAGGGTCTCGCTTTAGCCCAGGCTGACCTGGAATTAACTGTGTAGTCTCAGTGTGGCCTCAGACTCACAGCGATCCTCTTACCTCTGACTCCAGAGTGCTGGGATTAAAGGCGTGCCCCACCATGCTACTTTTATTTCTTTATTACAGCAATGAATCACTGGAAATGGAAATCTTGGGGCAGGGGACTGCTAACAAAGCCCAGGGGTAGAGTTCTTGATGGCCAAGCATAATGAAAGTTCCTGGGTTTGATACCAGCACTGCAAAACAAAAACAATAAGATTTGGTTTTTCGAGGTAGGGTCTCACTCTGGCCCACGCTGACCTGGAATTCACTATGGAGTCTCAGGGTGGCCTCGAACTCACGACAATCCTCCTACCTCTGCCTCCCAAGTGCTGGGATTAAAGGTGTGCACCACCACGCCCAGCAAAAATTTTTATTCTTTTTATTGATAATTTTCATACATTTACATATTGTATTTTGATCATAAACCCCTCGGGCTACCTTCTTTTGTCTCTTCTCCACCCTTCTTCCGCTGAACCCATTCTTTGCAACTAGCCCCTCTTCTACTTCAAAGCCTTTTTTTCAGTCCGCCTCTATCATCCATGACAAAATATTGATTGATCCAGTATTGTGAAGGACTTGTGCATGAAGGACATGTCAAATTTAAAAAATTAATTTATTTAAGAGAGAGAAAGAGGCAGATAAAGAGAGAGAGAATGGGTATTCCAGGGCCTCAAGCCACCGCAAATGAACTCCATGCGTATGTGCATCTGACTGACATGGGTACTGGGAAGTCAAACCTGGGTTCTTAGGCTTGGAAGGAAAGCACCTTAACTGTTAAGCCATCTCTCCAGCCCCCCAAGTTTTAAAATTTTATTTTTATAAAATAAAAATATGAGACCTCCCAGCCAGCCTTCAAACCCAGCACTTGGGAGACAGATGTAGGAGGATTGCTGTGAGTTCAAGGCCACCCTGAGACTACATAGTGAATTATGGGTCAGCCTGGGCTAGAGTGAGACCCTACCTTGAAAAACCAATACATATATATATATTGCCCTTAGGACATATTTAAGAAAATCTTTCTAACATCTGTACACTAGTAAGTGCAAAATATTACCGAGATATTTTTAAAATATTCAAATAAACAGGGGCAATATACCCAATATACCATATTGATGGGTCATAGGACTCAACAAAGCTGCCAGTTCTCACTCAGTTGTTCTACAGATTTGATGAAATCCCAGCCAAAATCCAGGAAGACTGTCTTGGCAACACATGATCTGCCAGTAACAGCATCTGTGTGACATTATAACAAGGCAGCTGTTGTGACACACAGCACAGCAGTTGGCAGATGCCAGGTTAGGAACATACTGACTGCAAAAGGACATGGAGACTTGGGGTGACAGATAACTTTTAATATCTTCATTGTGGTGGACTTATCACAGCTATAAACACTTGCCAACGTGTAGAGTCACGTACTTATCACTGATTGATTGTATTCTGTGTGAATTTTCTCAGCTCAATGTATCATGAAAACAAAATCAAGGCTTTGGTAGCGTGGTATGCAACCGCAATGATAAACTTCCACAGCGTTCCTGCTTCAGGCAGCACTGTGTACTTGGAACCCAGGGAGTTATATATACAATGAGACTCAACCTGTCCTGCACCAGATTTGCCAACCTAACCTGCAGTTAGGACAGTGCTTAATTGGATAAATCAGTGTGACATGGTCCCTATGAATGTCATATCTTCTTGTTTCAGGTGGTTAGAAGATGTAGCAGAAGTTCCCCCCAAACAAATGGAACTTACCTCAGAACTCTGCTAACATGAACAACTATCCACAGAGCAATGAACACCTTGGCAACCATTCCAAACGTGCCAACAGGCCACCAAAAGGTCTAGTGAATTTAAATCACATGTCACTGTATGGGAAGTATAGAGCTCCTTTAGTTCCTAAGGACTGTGGTGCATCTTGGGCTATATCCACAGGACCACCTTTAGTGCATGTCAGGTAGATCACTTTCGGGGAGCCCTGCTGCCCCAAGTGTAGTGATAGGAAGAGACTGTGAGAAGAAAGGGTGAAGGGAGAAGGGGGCTATCTCTTCAACAGTAAAAGGCAGACATGTTGTTTCCATACATCTGGCAAGCATCATAGTCCTCTGTTTAAAATATGTAAGAGATCTGTGTGTGTGTGTGTGTGTGTGTGTGTGTGTGTGTGTGTGTGTGCGCGCGCGCGCGCACCTGTGTCTGGGTCTGCTCATTCTTTATTTTCCTGTGTTTTGTATGGAATCTCTTAAAATAAAATTTAATTTATTTGAGAGAGAAAGGCAGATAGAATGGGCACACCAGGACCTCTAGCCACTGCAAAAGAGCTCCAGACTCATGCAACACTTTGTACATCTGGCTTTACAAGGGCACTGAGGAATAAAACCTGGGTCCTTTGGCTTTGCCCACAAGTGCCTTAACCACTAAGCCATTTTTCCAACCCTATATGGAACATTTTTGTATTTTTTATTTGTGTATGTATGCACATGCCCCGGTGTTCCTGTGGAGATGCAAGGACATCCTCAGGTTGTTAGTTCTTTCCTTTCACCATGTTTGAAACAGAGTTTCTTGTTGTATGCCACCAGGAAGGCCAGACTAGCTGGCCTGTGAGCTTTGGGATTCTCTTGACTCTGCCTCCCACAGCCATAGATTCATCTGGATTACAGATGCATGTGCCACTGCGCATCTGGCTTTCTACGTGGGTTCTGGGTATTTGAGCTTGGGTGCTCAGCAAGCACTTTATTCACTGAGCTATCCCCCCATCTCTGTGTTAGGGTCACTTTTTTTCCTCACTCTAGCCCAGGCTGACCTGGAATTCACTATGTCATCTCAGGGTAGCCTCGAACTCTTCGTGATCCTCCTACCTCTGCCTCCCGAGTGCTGGGATTAAAGGCGTGCGCCACCATGTCTGGTTTAAGGGTGATTTAGTGGTTGCTTAGAGACAATGTTGATGATGTGCTGATGGTTTATTTTTTGCTGTTTAGGTTTTGCTACCGCATATCCGGCACATTCTTCCATTCCTTTTAAGTTTCAACCTTCAGCAGCTCCAGAATCAGAAAAGAAGGGATTTAACAGTCAAGCTAAGAGATTTTATCATAAAACGGTAACAGCACTGTCTTAAAAATTTGTCTAGATTTTGGCCTCATAGGAAGGCTGCTATGTCTCTTTGTGAACAGCAGAAGGCAGTGTCGCCCAAGGAGCCACAGCACCCTCCCAGGAGGTGCACTGCCAAGAGCGTAAGAACCAGCTTGAGATGTATTAATTTATTTGGGATGCTGAGGGTTCAAGCCCAGGGCCTGGCACATACTAGTGCTTGAGAAACATGACAGCAAGGGGGAAAAAACTATGTCTAGATTCATGATGTGAGAAATACAGAACCTAACCAAAAATACTTATGTGTGTGTGCGCGCGCGTGCATAAGTGTGGAGGCCAGATGTCCACACAGAGTATTGTCTCAACCACTCTCCACTTTTTTTTTTCTTTTTTGGTTTTTTGAGGTAGGGTCTCACTCTAGTCCAGTCTGACCTGGAATTCAATATGGAGTCTCAGGGTGGCCTCAAACTCGTGGTGATCCTCCTACCTCTGCCTCCTGAGTGCTGGGATTAAAGGCGTGCGCCACCACACCTGGCTTCCACTTTGTTTTTGAAGCAAGGTACCTCACTCAGCATGGGACCCACCAAGTTGGCTAGGCAAGCTAGCCAGCAAGCCCCAGGGACCGCCTGTCTTTATGTCCCTATTGCTGGAATTATAGGTACACACCACCACAGCGGTGTTTGCGCGGGTCCTGGGAGTCTGAATTCAAGTCCTCGCGCTTGCACGGCAATCACTTTAGCAACCGAACCATTTCCATTCAACTTTTTCTTTTAGATGGAGTCTGGTTCTATAACCCAGCCTGGCCTCCTAGCGGCCTTAGCTGCCTGTGTGCTGGGGTATCAGGAATGTTCCACTACACTCTGCAGCTAAAAAACAAATATATGAATACACACACACACACACACACACACACACACACATATATACTATGAAAATTCTATCACACTTTGCAGCTAAAAAATAAAAATATATTATGAATATAACAGAAGTATAAAATCACTCAAGTAGCAATTAGAAGTTGAAAAACCATTCCAACTCTACTCTGTGTGAGAGGGAATTTCATGACTTTCTCCAAATAACATGGGGCAAATCTAATAAATTTAGAATTTTTTTGTGATGAGGTCCATATCCTCTTTTTTTTTTTTTTTTTTTTTTTTTTGGTTTTTCGAGGTGGGGTCTCATTCTAGCCCAGGCTGACCTGGAATTCACTCTGGAGTGTCAGGGTGGCCTTGAACTCAAGGCAATCCTCCTACCTCTGCCTCCCGAGTGCTGGGATTAAAGGCGTGAGCCACCACGCCTGGCACCCCATCCTTCAAAAAAAACTTCCTTAAACAATATCTCTCCATCTGCACCCTCTTCCCCAGATCTCTCCCATCTGGAAGTTCCTTTTGCTTCCTTAGCAAGCCTTTATTTAATTTTGTGATTCCTGTGATCATTCTCCTTTCTTGCCAGCAGGGGACAGCAGAGTCCCTAGAGTCAACATATTTTGTTCTTCCTTCTTTTAACCAGGACCTTGGGAATAGCATTCCTTTGGAGTGGCCATCCCAGCTCCTTTCTGTGACAATATACAGGTGACTCTCATCTGTCTGCCTTGCCTAGATACAGAGTGGGGAACGGAAGATCCCGGTTCTGAACACAGGGGAGGCGGGTCAGTGAGAGGTCTTGTCAAGCCCCTCCACCCTCCGCCGGACTCCTCAGTTCTGAGCGAGAATCAGAGCTAGGGAAAGTATTAAGTTCCCTCCAAGTTTGATAGTTTAGGATTCTATGATGTAAACAGTAAGTAATATAGTGTACACACATATTTTTAAATCACTTGTAGTTTTTCCCAGGATGATTAATCCTTGCCCAGGCGTTCTTTTCTTCTTTCTCTAGTTTCTCTATTTTCACTGTCGGTTTCTGCTCCATTTTCTGTCTAAGTACTCATCTGTCAATTTAATGATAATGTATTGCCAATTTCAAGGGTGTTTTCAGCCCAGTTTCCAACAAAAATAATAGCAGTCACTACCGGCTGATCCCTAGTATATATCAAGCCATTCTAAAATTGTATTTTGGCTCTTGTGAACAATGCTAAAAGGAAGGGTTTATTATTTTAATTTAACAGAAGAGGAAACCAAGACTTAAGAAGGTTCATTGACCCACCCTCAGTCATCCAGTGCAGGGTTTGCCCCATAAGAGCCTCTAAATAAATAGTTGCTGAATCAACATTGCGAGAATTAGACATCAGCCCAGGCCCGGTCCACTCCAAAACCTCTTACTCTTTCCACACCACGCCACACCCGCCTTTGTGGCCTGCGAGGCCATAAATTTGGTTCATGCGAGTCAGCATGTTTCTGGAACAGCCTTGGCCAAACAGCTCCAGGGAGGGCAAGAAGGGAGCCTCTTGCCACTGAGGCTCCGTTCTGTATGACAAGTTCTGGAGGCTCAGGTCCAGCAGCTGAGAGCAAGTGTGCGAAACACTCCCGTTTTTCCAGAGGTTTCCTACTCCAGGAGCCAGCGGGCAGCCAGCCAGCCAGAGCTACAGGCAGCCTGATGCAGAGTTGGCTCAGAGGTGTGTTTCCGGCTCTCCCAACGTGGTTGCATTCATTGGATGATGTGAAAGCTCCCATCTAAGTGTCTGAATGCATTTTGGGAGAAAAGTGTGGCAATTCCTGGGTAGGGCAAAGGCCTCACAGAGCCCTTCCCTGCGTTCAGTTGTCACTAGCTAGGAGCCTTGCGACCCACCGCCTGTCTGCTTGGGCACTTCAGTTTCCTTACCTGAAACGTAAAGATCTGGGTTCTAACTTGGCTGAAGCTTCCTCAGCCACAACCACAGAAAGAAAAAAAAAAAAAAATCAACTCCTTCCATGCTCATCGTTCCCGATTTTCCTGAGGGAAGTGGGCACCAAGAGTTAAAGAGCGTGCACGGCATCACCCAGTAATTTAGTGAGGCAACGCAAGTTAACAACAGATTTTAAACCTCCTCTGCCTCACCGCCCTTCCTAAGCCAGGAGCTGCACGCACACACACCCTGTGCCTGGTCCCACACCCGGCTGCCTCCTCACCTCGGAGCCGTGACCCACTTAGCACACCTGAACTGCGGTGCCTGCTGAGTCCTGCCTGGCCAGGGCCCCCGAAGAGTTCCGCCACTGGGAGTGAGGGTCCTTCGTAGAGCCCCCCTGTCTGGGCTGGTGAGTTGGGCTGCCAGAAGTAAGGCCTATTTCCCTGAACTTATTTGTGATGGTCATCGTGCATGAAGAGACATGTCTCTGGGTGACTCAGCCCACCCCAGAGGCCTGCTGGGTGTTTCCCCCCCCCCCCCCCCGTTTCTGCCCCCATCGCAACTATATCATGGTCACTGTTTCCAAAGCTGTGTAAACCTGGTATCATTCCATCTGTTTCTTCTTTTTCCTTTTTCTAAATTTATTTTATTTTATTTACTTGAGAGAGAGGGAGAGGCAAATAGAATGGGCATGCCAGGGCCTTCAGCCACTGCAAATTAACTCCGTATGCATGCACAACCTTGTGCATCTGGCTTATGTGGGTCCTGGGGAATTGAACCTGGGTCCTTTGACTTCGCAGGCAAATGCTTGAACTCCTAATCCAGCCCTCCAGGCCCTAACTGTTTCTTTCATCTTAAAAATCAGGACATTACACTAGATCGGCCTTTACCAGGCATAATGACCCCATGATCCTGAGCCTGATGTCTTTCTACTCCAATGAACATATGTGGTAGCACAGAGGCGCCATGCTGTGTAGGTAGTTACCATATAAAATACCTGTTAAGGGGCTGGAGAGATTGCTCCATAGTTGCTTGCAAATTCTGACCAGCCTGGGTTTGATTCCCCAGTACCCATGTAAAGCCAGATGTACAAAGTGGCGCGTGGGTCTGGAGTTCATTTGCAGTGCCAGGCGGTCGGGTGCTCCCATACTCACTCTACCTGCCTCTCTCTCTCCCAAAAAAATGAATAAAATAGAATGCATAGTAAGGCACTGAGAAGGTGCCTTAGTGGATAAAGCACTTGTCCTCCAAGCATGAGGACCAGAGTTTGAATCCCCAGCCCCCACATGGGGCTGGAGGCAGAGACGAGGGAATCCCCAGAAGCCTATGAGCCAGGCAGCCTGGTGCGCACAGAGGTGGACAAGTGACCCTGCCTCCCCCAAGGTGCGAGGTGAGGCCCGACACTCGAGGTTGCCCTGTGACCTGCACACATGCCCGTACATGTACACACACATGCCCATACATGCACACACACATGCCCATACATGTAGACAAACATATATATACAGGGATTTAAAAAATTAATTTAAAAAATAAGTGCATGGTAAGTTCTCTGCGAAGCCTGACAAGGGAGCTATTGCTCCAAACGGCCCTCGACTAGGCTTTGATTGTGAACTTGTACAGGGTTAAAGCTGGTCACTTAAAGCTTGGTAATACCCCAGACCAGGAATGCCAGGGACATTAGAGTGGAATTCACAGGGCTCGCCATGTCCACAATTGGCTCCACATGTGCTCTCGGACATGGGAACCAGAGGAGGGTCCTGGACCCTGCCTTTCCAGCATTCCCCATCAATCAGCCCCCTTCCAAAGGGCTCTGCAGGACATAGTATGGTCATGTCAAACACAGCTGACCTGATCCTAGGCCAGGTACCCCTAGAAGACCTATACATACATTTATAGGGTCATCTTCAAAAAATTTTTTTGTTTGTTTTTGTTTATTTACTTATTTGAGAGTGACAGACACAGAGAGAAAGAGAAAGAGAATGGGTGTGCCAGGGCTTCCAGCCACTGCAAATGAACTCCAGAAACGTGCGCCCCCTTGTGCATCTGGCTAATGTGGGTCCTGGGGAATTGAGCCTCGAACCGGGGTCCTTAGGCTTCACAGGCAAGCACTTAACCGCTAAGCCATCTCTCCAGACCATAGGCTCATCTTATCTTGTCATAACCCCAGGAGCTACCCCCACCCCATTTCCAGGAAATGACCTGAGACAAAGAGGACCTTAAGTTGTGGCCCAGCTGGGGCTGAGCAGAGCCAGGACACAGTCAGACCTTAGCTGCTGGTTCCCAGGTGCTGTTTCCCTGGTCTCCCAGGTGGGAGCTGCTCCCCCCAGGCCCAGGCCCATTTGATGTCCTATTTGCCTTCTACTTGGCCACATTGGTGACACATCCATGCATTTTATCTCCTCATCCACCAAGGCCCCTTGGCGGCAGTCAGGGCTGTTCACTTCAGAGCCACAAACTGCTTGAGAGTGGAGCCACTGAACGGCCCTGGGGTCAAGCTCATATTCCCACGGCCATGGAAACACATGCATCATTTTTGCACAATTTTGATTTTTATCCTATTTTTTTTTCCTTTTTTGGTTTTTCAAAGTAGGGTCTCACTCTAGCCCAGGCTGACCTGATATTCATTTTGTAGTCTCAGGGTGGCCTCAAACCATGGCGATCCTCTTACCTCTGCCTCCTGAGTGCTGGGATTAAAGGAGTACGCCAGCACAGCCAGCGTTTATCATATTTTATCATATTTTTTGATACTTGTGAGTGGCAGAAAGGCTGTGACTATTTCCTTATCCCCTAGCACAGGCCCTGGTGTACCGACTTGAATCTCTGCCCATACCCCAATGGGGATTCATGGGGCTGCTAATAAGCTGAAAGCAGACAGGACTGGTTTAACCCATGCTTTGAAAGTGTGGGTTTATGTTCTGTTCTCCGGCGACAATTCTGACCCAGGGAGGCCTGCAATAGGCAGAGACCTGGTCTCCATTTCCATCTGCTCATATGACAGCTGCCTGGCTTTCCTCGTGCCCCTGCACCCGAGATACTAAGCAGCGCCAGCGTCCCCAAACTAGCTCCTCCCCATTTTCTTGGTGTTTTCTTGCTTGAAGTATAATTCTAGCTTTTTCTTTCTTTTTCGCTTGTGGGGAGAGGCATGGACCATGGTGCTGGACATAGTGTGTGGGGTCAGGAAGGAAGAGAGCCATCCAGGGAAGGGCATCTTATAAGGAGTGGGCACCAGAGCCCACTGTAGAACCACCTCAGGCAAATGCTGAGATGTAGGCACAGATGTAAAAGGGGAGCTTCTGCTTGGGGCCACCATCCCCCTGTCCCTTCCCTGGGTGTCTCTTGGAGGCCAGGAGCAAGGTGTGACAGATCTTCACACCCCTATTTCCACTGTCACGCTCACAGCTGATGAGCAGAGTGAGGCTCAGGGAAGGGACAAGTGTGGACTCAGGTCCCAGCTCTCTCGGCTTCTGCTCTATTCCCTTCCTACTTTTGGGCCACTGTCAAACTAAGTAAAGGCTTTCTAGCCATGGGGAGGTCAACAAGGTGTGAGCAGGCATCTCCCGAGACCCTGAGACTAAGCATTTGTAGGAAGGAGACTGTCCACTGGAGAAGTCTGCAGCCCTATGGGTTAGCCACGTAACAGGGCCGCCTCCACTCAGACTTGGTTTTCTCCTAGGGCACACCTCAGCCCTTCAGCACACATCTGACTTCTATTCATCCTGAGCTCATCTGAGAAACACCAGAGCCAAGCAGGACATTTTAAAAATTAAAATATTTATTTACTTATTTGAGAAGAAGGAGGGAGGGAGGGGGGGGAAGGAGGGAGAATGGGTATGCCAGGGCCTCCAGCCACTGCAAATGAACTCCAGATGCATCTGGCTTGCATTGATACTAGGGATTCAAACCTGGGTCTCTAGGCTTCTCAGGCAAACGCCTTAACCATTAAGTCATCTCTCCAGCCTGGGGACATTTTAAAGAGACAAAAACAGAGCTAGTGAGGTCATAAGCCACCAAAACGTGGTTTCCAAGACAGGGTGGGTTGACATTTGTACTGAATATATGAAATCAGAACTAGAAACCCCTGTATGAAGGACACTTTACGGAGCTCTAGGCTCTGGAGTAAGAAGTCCTTCCTAAGCCTGTGAAGATAGCTGGGCTGGACAGATAAATGCCAGCTCCCTCTATTGCTTCCCCCAGCCTGTACCAAGGTCAGGTGTCGGTAGATCATCTCTTACTCCTGGCACCTGCAGAGGCTGACCTCCAGGACTTTAATTCTTTCAATGAGCCCTCAAGTGCATCTCAGCCAAATGTCAGCAGAGGTGTGTTGGGTGGGACCAGGGGAGCACATCTGCCAATCACCCCTTGTTATTCCCACTCCCCTGGGACGGTCTTGGCTCCATGGAGGCTGTTCTGCCCCCCCCCCCCGGTGTGTCTTTGTTCACTTACTGCTCACACTGGAAGGTCTATGTGCAGATAGGTGTATGGCATCCAACGTAGAGCTTCAACAGATCCCTCTGAGGTGGCCAGCATGAGCTCCTGGAAGAAACACGAGTTCTTGGGCTGAGGAGATGGCTCAATGAGTCAAGTTCTTGCTGTGCAAGCACAAAGTCCTGAGTTTGGCTCCTGAAAAGTTGAGTGTGGTAGTGTGTGCCTGTCATCCCAGCCATGGGGAGGCAGAGGCAGGAGGACCCCTGCTGCTAGCTAGTGTAGCTGAATCCGTGAGTGCTAGGTTCAGTGAGAGACCCTGTTTCAAAAAATAAATTGGAGAGTGACTTAGGAGGACTCCTGATGTGGATCTGTGGTCTCTGAAACATAGGCACACACAAAAACACACACACACCTGCACACCTATGAACACACACACACATGTACACATACATACATATGAACACACAGAGACACAAAGAAATACAAGTTCTTTTCTATTCACTACCCCAACATACACATTTTTGTTCATTTATTTGGTTTTTGCCTCCTGAGATGTTTCAGCCCAGAAACAAAGACATAGCTCAGTTCACAAAATCCTGAATTCTTATCCTTTGGGGTGTCACCTGAGTTGCCTAGTGTCATCACTGTCACAAAATACTAGTCACATGAGCTATTATTGTGGAAGTGAAAAGCCTGAATTTTTTCCTGCCCACCCAAAGAACCATTGTCCGCATCCCCCAGTAGAGGAGGATGTGAAATTCTCTGTACAGGGATCTTCCCTTCATAAGCCCTCTGGGTGGGCATTGTGTGGAGGTGGTAATGGGCTGGCAACCCAGCTCTCCCCTGTGCCAGGACAAGCTCCCATTGCAGCTGTATAGATTTCTCTAGTGTAAATATACTCATGCCCACCAATTCCAAGTGGCCACTGGAAAAATTTGAAGTTCCTTCAACAAGCTTCCGCTGGCCAGCTCCAGCATGGTGCTGCCCGAGGAACTTGCTTTGGGTCTTCACCGAGGGCAGATTTCATTCCTGCAGGTGACACGGTGACAGTTCTCTTCCTATTTGCCCTGGACTCTAGCCCATCTGCTGTGTGACACAGTTCAAGTATGATGGATGCCTGGCGGAGTTGCTAGATTTAGCAAAGGAAAATACAGGGTTATTAGTTAAGTTAGAATTCCAGATTTTGGTATAACTGTGTCCCAAATAGTTCATGGGTTATACTTAGATTTGAAAACACCTATTTATTGTCTGTCTGTGATTCTAATTTAACTGGACATGGTGGGATGGAGGAGCCATTCAGCTCTTATGTTTTATCAGGCAACCCTGCTCCCCCCCCACACACAAGAGGGTTCAGAAAATTCTTATTTATTTGTCTTTTTGAGGCAGGCTCTCACTCTATCCCAGGCTAACCTGGAAGTCACTGTGTAGTCTCAGGGTGGTCTTGAACTCACAATAATCCTCCTACCTCAGCCTCCCAAGTGCTGGGATTTAAGGTATGTGCCATCATGCCTGGCCCCTTTAAAAAAAATTATTTGTGTGTGTTTGTGCATGAATGCATGTGTGCATATGTATGTGTGCATGGGCATGTGTACGCCACAGTGAATATGTGGAGGTCAGAGGACAACCTTGGGGTGCTGGTCCTCTCCTTCCACCTTTGTTGAGACAGGGTCTCTCTTGTCTTTTTGCCACTGGAAAGGCCAGTCTTGCTGGCCCACAAGCTTCAGGATTCTCCTGGCCCCACCTCCCCTGTCATAGGAGTGTTGGAATTACAGACACATGTGCCACTTTGCATCTGGCTTTACATGGGTGCTGGGAATGGAACTCAGGTCAGCAGGCTTAGTGGAGCAGGTACCTTTAGCTGCTGGGCCGTCTCCCTCGGCCTCTCAGACAGAGTATGTGCTGAGAAACTGGGAGCTACAGACATATGTCTTCCTGTCCACTGCTTTGACCTACAAGAGTCACACATACCCTAATGCAGCTTGTCCTAGATTTAAGGACTCTGGAAATTTCCCACAGCCCAACTCCTTGAATTATAGATAAGGAAACTGAGGCACTAAGGGGTAACCTCCTTAAGGTCATGTGATTGGTAGCTAGTTCCAGAATTCCTAATTTATAACTCCATGGGACTTTTTTTTTTTTTTTCTTTTATCTCATCTGAGAATTAGCTGGTTAGAGTAGATTCTAGAGTCAGACGTGTTCAGACTTTGGCTCTGACGTTTTCTAGTCACATGACCTGGGGCTTCACTCTTTTGGCCCATCTTCTTGCTTCTCAGGGGCAGACCAAGTGAGTCCACACATGGCGTTTCAGAGCAGCTCCAGGCCAACAGCGCCATGGGAACTGGCCTCCTTGTTTCTCCATGGGCCTTCATGCCTGTCCTCATAGTACCATGCTTCTTTTTTTACCTTGGGTGTATGTGTGTGTGTAAGGGTGTGCCAGGGTCTCTTGCACCATATGCTTGCACCACTTTTTGCATCTGGCTTTATGTCGTGCTGGGCAACTGAACCTAGGCTGGTCAGCTTGGAAAGCAAGTGCCTTTAACCTCTGAGTCATTTTCCCAGCCCAGCGTTCTTCTGAACTCTCAGCTTTGGAGGGGGATGGTCGCTGCGTTCCTGCTTCTGCAAGTCCTCTCCCTGGCTGCCTCACTGCCCCTAGCACTCAACTCCCTCTCTGTCTCTCTGAGAGACAGAAATGGGAATGAGCTCCCCTGTCCCCAGCCCCACCGGGCCCTTGTCCTTGTCCAGAGGGACTCAAGGCATTCCAACTTCAGCCCTCGGGATGCTGCTAAGAGCACATGAGCTCACCCTATGCACTATAACAAACCATGGTCACTCTGTCCCCACCAGACTGGAAAGTTCTGGAGGGTACTTCCTCAAGCTTTCTTTCTGCCCCAGGGGAGGCAACAGGGACAGTGGATCCTGGATAGATGTGGATGACAGGTGGAGATGGGAAGCCGTGCAGTCGGGGGTGGGAGGGACCCCTGTGTTCACATCTGCAGTTCGCCACTTAGTAGCCATGGCTCTGATCACATCCCTGCTGCTGAGGGAACACTTCACCTTCTCAGCAGGGAATTGAGGTATGCTACTTACTGCAGTGAGAATTAGGCAGATCTGCCTGCATGCGTCTCAGTGTCTCCACCAGAAAGGGGAATAGTAATCTTTCCCTCCCAGGATGATGCTGAAAACAAGATATATTATGAAGCCGGGTGTGGTGGCGCATGCCTTTAATCCCAGCACATGGGAGGCGGAGGTAGGAGGATCGCCGTGAGTTCAAGGCCACCCTGAGACTCCATAGTGAATTCCAGGTCAGCCTGGGCTAGAGTGAGACCCTACCTCGAAAAACAAAAAACAAAAAACAAAAAACAAACAAACAAAAAAAAGATATATTATGAAAAGCCCCTGGTGCCAAGCAGAACCCCAGGAGATTCCAGCAATAGAAAGATTCCCCCTCATTCAACGCCACGTGACCAAGCCAACTTTGAGTAACGTTGGCGTCCCCCTGGTAACCAGCGTGGGAGCTTTGGCCGCCCGCTGCCTCGTGCACCTGCCTCATGACACCCTTGGGCCCCACGGGCTCACCTCTTTTTGTCTCCCAGTTCGAGATAGCCTCCTTTGGAATGAAGGTTGTTTTTGTTTCATTTTGCTTTATAAACAGAAACACTCCCCAGTTTCTCTTCTCAAAGGCCTAGGAGGAAGCTGAGTCAGGTGGGGTGTGGTGACTGTGAAATGGGTCACCCTCCCCTCACTATGGGCTTGGCTGACCCAGTCCATGCACAATGACATGCACACAAACCACATTTAGAAACTCTTTTTATGCTCATTTCCCTAATGACATGAATTTTTTTTTTTTTTAAAGTGTTCTTTTGGAACGCAGCATGGCAGCTTAGTGGGAAGAGCCAGGGCCTTGGGAGTCCCGGCCTGGGCTGGAATTCCTGCCCCTCCTCTCAGTAACTGAGACAAAGATTGGGCAAGTCCGGGAGATGCTGGATCCAGGCTGTCACCCTGACAGCAATGGGGCCTGCCCTGTGGGATTACAGGGAGGCTTAGCGCTAATGGGTAGAAAGCTTGCAGAAGATCACTGCGGAGCCACATGTGTCCAGTGACGCTGTGTTCTCTTCCCTTTCAGAACAACATCCCTGGCCCTGGGTTCTACAATGTCATCCACCAGTCTCCAGTGTTCAACAGCGTCTCACTTTCCAAGAAAGGAACAGGCACCTTTCCCTCTATGGTGAGAACTCTTGTCTGGAGTGGGCGTTAACTGGTCAGTAATGACATAATCATATGTTGGCCGGCTGGTCCTTTCTCTCCAGCGGCCTATGCTTCCAGTTAAGAGTAACCACCTCCTCACATTTCGTGCAGAGGAATTGGACCCTGTGTCTCTAGGTCCTTTTTCTCCATAAAGGTATGCAGACAGGGTGGGGAGAAGCACCCAAAACTTGACCACCCAAATGTCACTTGTCAGCCCTGCATGGAGGAAGCATGTGTCCTCCTGAGGTCTTTGGGCACATGAAGCAAGTGTTACTTTCCCATATCATGCCCTAGGACAATTCTCACACGTGCTTTATGCAACCAGGTTGTTCAAAGTGTTGTGAAATTGAGTGAAACCAAGAAGAAAGGAGGTCTGCAATGTAGTGATCTCTGTACATTATGCTATAGGGATTTTACCTTCGTTAAGGGCTCTCACCGTCAAATGACTACATGAAAAAGTGGCAGCAACCCTAACTAGATTTGGGTAAAGACTGTCCTTTTGTAGTGTGTGTGTGTGTGTGTGTGTGTGTGTGTGTGTGTGTTGCTGAGGATGGCACCCAGGGCCTTGAGCCTGATAGACAGACACTTTGCCACTGAATTATATCCTCAGCCTAAATTGGCAAGCAAGGGAAAGAGCCAAACTAGGGCAAGGTTGCCTGAGGTGGAACAATGAAAAAGAATACAAAGCCGTCTGACATCAACAGAACACATGTGCCTTCTTGTCCCTTTAAAGGTTATAACAATCACTCCCATACATGTGTTATGCCTGACACTAATGTTTTTTAATATTTTTGTTTGTTTATTTGCAAGCAGAGAGAGACAGACACAGAGAGAGTGGGCATTCCAGGGCCTCCAGCTGATGCAAACTCCAGACACATGTGTCATTTTGTGCATCTGGCTTTACGTGGCTACTGGGGAATAGAACTTGGGTCATTAGACTTTGCAGACATCTTAACTGCTGAATCATCTCTCCAGCCTGGGACCAATTTTTTTTTTAAATTTTTTGTTTATTTTTATTTATTTATTTGAGAGCGACAGACAGACAGAGAAAGAGGCAGACAGATAGAGAAGTGGCGCGCCAGGACCTCCAGCCTCTGCAAATGGACTCCAGATGCATGCATCACCTTGTGCATCTGGTTTACGTGGGTCCTGGGGAATCAAGCCTCGAACTGGGGTCCTTAGGCTTCATAGGCAAGCACTTAACTGCTAAGCCATCTCTCCAGACCAGGACCAGTTATTTTTAAAACTACATAAAGTGAACATTTAAGACCCACTGAATGTAGCCACTTCTTGTTGGAAGTCAAGGTTGGTAGAATCTACTCAGGAGCACCTGACTTTGCAGTGGAGCCTCAAGGTCACGCGTGTTCCCAGAGAATTCACAGAGGAGCCAGGTCCCTCCTCTTCTTCTATACTCCACCAGGAGAAAGACCCCAAAGCAACTGGCAAATAAATGCCATCTTTCAACATCCGAGCATGGGAGATAAGACTTAAGACCTAATCCTGACTCAGCTGTGGAGTCTCGATGTGACCTCAAGCACGTCACCCTCCTGTGTGCTAGTTGCCTCATAAAAGCAGAGATTCCCTGGAGGCTCCGGGAAAATTGCAGTGAGAAATCCTCTTTGGAACTGCAGAACATTGTAAACATGCCATGCATTGCCTCTGTCACCACCTGAGTCACCCACAGGACCCACCTGGGTCTGCTGTCCGAGAACTTCCTTGCCACCACCATTGCTTCTTGGTACCAAGGACTACAGCCACAACTGGGACTCTGGCGGGTTTAGCCTACAGTACCTTCCCCACGGGGAGGCCACCCATCCCGGGGAGAAGGCTCAAGAGAAGGTCTGAGTGCTATGGAATCCAATCAGACCTTTCAGCTCTTTCAGTCCAGAACTGGGCTGGGGGGAAGGCTCAGTGGGTGAAATACTTGCCCCACACTGTAAGGACCTGAGTTCAGATCCCCAGCATCCATGTAAAAAGCTGGGCTTGGTGGGGCACACCACAATCCCAGCACTGCTGGGGTGCAGACAGGAGGATCCACAGGGCTTGCTGCCCAGCTAGTCTCACCAAGTCAGTGAGCGTCAGGTTCAGTGAGAGACTCTGACTTAAGAAACTCAGGTTGAGGGCCATTGAAGAAGACACTCAATGTTAACCTCTGGCCTTTACATGTGTGCATACACTCCTGTACACAAGAACATGTACACACACACACACACACACACACACACACACACACACACACACGCAAGCCCAGAAGAGGTAGACATTTAGTTATCCTGTTTTTTGATGGTCCTGAGACTTTAGGTTTATTTTTCTAAACACCTATGTCCCTAGATCACTGGGCAGGGGTGGGTAGGACCTGGCAGGAGGTCCCCACAAGACTCCCAGGTCCTGCCTGACATGAATGAGAGAACAGAGCACCACCTCCTCGCTTCCGTCTCCAGGACTTTCGCATTCAGTGCCTTCTCCATTTCTGGCTCTCAGAACTCGGGGGACTAAAGCCGCGCTCCTCAGAGAAAGATCACAATGGCCCAGAGGAGCGAGATGAGGGTGAGGCTGCCCCAAAACCTCTGTGGGCCTAGAAATTTGACACACTTCCTCATGGCTGCTGGAATGGGTCCACCCAGCCTTTTGAGAAGACCTGTCACCTCTTGAAGTTCAAATGACACAAAGCACCTCAGCAAGACACTCGAGTCTTTGCTCCAGAAGTTTTCACAGCGCTGACTACGGAAGTTCACTGAGGAGGTGGGTGGGGACTTTGGTGGCCTTTCTCTATTGCAAAGTGGCAGGAGTGGCCCTGAAGGAGTTAGTATGTTCTGGAGAGAGGTTGGTAAATGCCTCAGAAAACTTACAGATTAGAACCACCCGCCCTGCCACAATGCACCATATATAAACACAATTGATCTTTGAAGGCAAAAATAAAAGATGTCCCGATGGAGGGAATTTGCTGTTACTCTGGGGCCATGCCCCCTGAACCATTTCTCATTGGGATGGCATATCTATCTGGCCCGTGTCCCCTGGGGGGGGGCAGACTGCCCAGCTGAGGAGGCTGGTCTCAGCAGTTGACAAGCAGAAGTGCAGTTTCCTCTTCAGTAAAACAAGGACAGGCGTAACACCCGCTGCTCAGGCTTGTCATGAAAAGTGAACGCTTGGCCCCAAAGCAAAGGCCATGAACACATCAGGCCTGGGCGGTGCGGGGGGAGTTCTTTTTTCTGAGAACATGGCAAATTCTTATGATCAGAGCTGGGACTTAAGCACAGGTTAGAATCCAGATGAGGACAGCCCTGCTTCCGGTGAGATCTCCACCCACGGGCAGGCCACTGGTGATCGGTAAGACAGAGCTGAGAACGGTCTCCACCAAGCCCCAGTGAAGGGGTAGAGGGGCTAGCCCGTTCCCTCAGCATCCCCTATGCTTTGTGCTTGCATTATTATTATTGTTGACTTCCATTGAACCATGGTGAAAACTGACAGCAATGTTCCCAAGCTTTTAACCAGAAAATTATGGGAAACTTTTTGTTTTATCAGAGTCTAAAACTAGACTTGCTGTCCTAGGGTAAGGAGATGTTATCACCGAGTTTCTATGGCTTTTGACCCTGTTCATTTGGCAAATACTGATTGTGTTTGCTTTTAACTCAGCAGAGTTTATCATGGCTTCCTGAAAGGGATGATATTGGCTCTGTTGAAAAAACATCAATATTGCAGGGTTTAATGAAACCAGTAAATTGGTTTTTTTTTTAAGTTTAAAAAAATTATTTTTATTGAGTCAGAGAGAGATAGAAAGAGACAAAGAGAGAAAATGGGCACACCAGGCCTCTTGCCAGTGCAAACGAACTCCAGATGCATGTGCCACCTTCTGCATCTGGCTTACATGAATTCTGGGGAATTGAATCTTGGTACTTAGGCTTCACAGGCAAATGCCTTACCCACTAAGCCATCTCTCCACCCTGTTTTTTTTTTAAAATATATTTTATTTTTATTAATGAGACAGAAAGAGATAGAAAGGGAGAGAGAGAATGGGCTTTAAAGTTTTACTAATACCATTTTTATTGTTTTGTGATAGGGTCTTACTATACAGCCCTGGCTGGTCTGGAACTCATGAAGATCAGGCTGACCTCAAACTTACAACATTCCCACCTCTGCCTCCCAAGTGCTAAGATTACACGTGTGAGCCACCACATCCAGCTCTGTTTTTTTTTTTTTTTTTTAAGACAGACTCTTGCTATGTAACCCAGGCTGGCCTTGAATTCATAAGCCTTATGCCTACCAAGTTCTAGGATTACAAGTGTGCACCATCACCCCTGGCCTGGAAACAGTGACCTTGTGCTTGTGAGCGGGTGGGGACAGTCACAGGTAGACAGCCAGCCCTGAGTGGCACTGTACAGACGCGGGAAGTAGGCTCCTTGTGGAGACCACTCAGACCACAAGCCGTAAGACTTCCCTCAGAAGGAGCTAGCTCACTGCGTAAGGGTGCAGATCCGAGCTCCTTCCCGTCTCCACAGTTGATGAGTCAGGTATAAGCGGCCCAGCACCAGATTGAATGGAAATGCATTTATGGCAAAAAATATTTTTGCCAAGTCCCAAAGAGAAGATGAATAATCTGTTAGTTTACAGAAGTGGAAACAGGCCTGAACTTGCACTATCCAAGAGCAGATCCTCGAAGCCTGAGGTCCATTACCATCATTGCCAGCCACAGTATCACCTTTCAGAAAGTATTCATGAGCCAGATGTGACGGCTCATGCCTGTCGTCCCAGTACTCGGGAGACCAAAGCAGGATGTTTGTTGCAAGTTTAAGGTCTCTGTAAAAAGTCTGACATGGCCACATACACCTGTAACCCCAGGCATTGAGGGGAGCAGAAATATGAGACTCTCTGGGGCTCACTGGTGAGCCAAGCTAACTCAGAAAGAGCACAAAGCCCTTCACGAGGTTCAGTGAACACCCCAAGAAAATGGGGCAGAAGGACAATAGAGGAGGATACCCAAGAGCCTCCTCTGGCCTCTGCACCCATGTGAATAGGCCTGCATATCTTCACACACACACACACACACACACACACACACACATGCATACCCCATTAGCACAAAATGATAATAGTCATGATAATAATAATGACAAAATAAGAGAGGCTGGAGAAATTGCTCAACAGGTAAAGAAAGGCACTTGCTTACAAATCTACTGGTCCAACTTCAGTTCCCCATTACCCATGTCAAGCCAAACACCAAGTGGTTCATGCATCTGTGATTCCAACATGCCTACTTGTAATAGGTGGCAGAGCCAGGAGAATCCTAAAACTCACGGGTCAGTAACATTGGCACATACAGCAACAAAACAAGAGAGATGGGCTGGGAGAGATGGCTTAACAGTTAAGGCACTTGCCTGTGAAGCCTAAGGACTCAGGTTCAATTCTCCAGGTCCCATGTAAGCAAGATGCACAGTGACTAGAGGCACTGGCGTGCCCATTCTCTCTCTCTCTCTCTCTCTCCCTCTCTTTCTTTGTCTCAAATAAAAATTAAAATAAGTGAATAAAAATTAAAAAAATACAAGAGAGATGATTTCAAAAAGAAGGGAGAAGGAGAGGATAATCACCCCAAAATTGTCCTCTGACCCCCATACATGTACTGTGGCAGCAAACACATAGCCGCACATACACATATAAGTTATAATAAATAACAAATAAATAACTGAAATACTAAGCAAAGTGCTTAGGGACCTGATGCTGGGTCCGATCCTGCCCTCCGTCCTTCAGAGCCACACGATGATTGCTGACAGTGCCGGTTTCTTTGGCTTCCTTACAGTGTGCCCGGCTGGACACCATCATTTCTAAGTACCCTGCTGCGAATGCATACAACATCCCATCTGAGCTGGTTTCAAAGAAGGACTTCAGTACTTCCTGTTCCAGCATGTTCCAGTTGCCAAGTGTCATGAAAGCGGTCAAATTTGAAACGCCTGCCCCGAACCATTACAATGTAAGGACTTTACCAATGTTTGCCAAACCTGTGTTGAAAGGGTGGGTCACTGACATACAAAAAAGGGGGTCTGGGGGAAAAAAAATTGAACATTTGTTGACAAGCCTGTGGGTAAGTGAGACTGGGCAGGAATCTCCTAGGGAACCTGCAGTGTGGGCACTGCGGAGGCCAGCATGGGAGAATAGCAGAGGCTCTTGTTCTGGGAAAGGCTTATTCTAATCCCTCTGTTCAAAGACCCCTTAGGGGACACTGCTTTCTCATCTGTCACAATGGATATACTATTTAGCACTTTATCTGTAGACAGTATTCATTTACTTTTTAGAGCTTTTTTTTTTTTTTTTCGAGGTAGGGTCTCACTCTAGCCCAGGCTGACCTGGAATTCACTATGGAGTCTCAGGGTGGCCTCAAACTCACAGCCATCCACCTGCCTCTGCCTCCCAAGTGCTGGAATTAAAGGCGTGCACCACCACACCCGGCTTAGAGCTTTTTTTTTTTTAAATAGAAAAATTTGACTTTAAAATAGATCTTATTTGTGTCCATGTATATGGTATGTGTGCAATGGGTGTGCTGTGGAGGTCGAAGGACAACGTTGAGGTGTGAGCCCTCGCCTTCCACCGGGTTGTCTGAGACAAGGTCTCTCTGTTGCTTTGTTGCTGTGCGTGATGAACTAGCTGGCCAGTGAGATTTGAGACTTTTTTTTTCCACAAGGCAGGGTCTCACTGTAACCCAGGCTGACCTAGAACTCACTCTGTAGCCACAGGCTGGT
This sequence comes from Jaculus jaculus, assembly GCF_020740685.1. Taxonomy (NCBI): domain Eukaryota; kingdom Metazoa; phylum Chordata; class Mammalia; order Rodentia; family Dipodidae; genus Jaculus; species Jaculus jaculus. The sequence goes on along the minus strand of NC_059106.1, from coordinate 56,964,768 downwards.
CTAGAACTCCTGGTGAGCCTCCTACTTCAGCCTCCTGGGCTCTGGGACTAAAGGCACTTGCCAGAGTGCCTGACTCCGCCTCTCATCACCAGGTCTGATTTCATATGAGTTTTGGGGATCCAAATTCTAGTTTTCACAAGTGCTTCTAATCATTATGCACTATCACCCCAGCTCAACTTCTTTCCATATCCAAAATTTGATTTTTTTTAATGGGGGGGGGGTGTATGGGTGCACTAGGGTCTCTTGCTGCTGCAAAGGAACTCCAGATGTATGCACCACTTTGTGCATCTGGCTTTTTGTGGGCACTTGGGAATTGAACCCAGGCCAGCAGGCTTTGTAAGCAAGTGCCTTTAACTACTGAGCCATCTTTCTCCAGCCTCCCCCACTTTTTTTTTTATTTTAGAGAGCAAGAGTGAGACAGAGAGACAAAGATGGGGAGATAGAAAGAGGGAGAGAATTGGCATGCCAGGGCCTCAGCCACTGTAAACTCCAGACACTTTCGCCACTTAGTGGGCATGTGCAACCTTGTGCTTGCCTCACCTTTGTGCATCTGGCTTACATGGGATCTGGAGAGTCAAACATGGGTCCTTAAGCTTCGCCAGCAAGTGCCTTAACGGCTAAACCATCTATCCAGCCCCCCAATTTGGTTTTTAGTAGAAGTGCTTTGCCACTAGGGTACCTGTGAAGCATTTTGCTGTAGGTGGTTAAGAAATGCATCCAGGATGCTTGGTTCAAATCTCCACCCTGCCACTTTCTTTCTGGCCTTAGCAATCCTCTATTAGCCTATTAAGATACTTATTTATTTATTTGAGAGAAGGAGGGGGGAAAAGAGAGAGAAATGAAGAGAAAGAGAGAGAATGGTCACCCCAGGGCCTCCAGCCACTGCAAATGAACTCCAGATACTCCAGATGCATGTGGCACTTTATGCATCTGGCTTATATGGGTCCTGAGGAATTGAATCTGGACCCTTAGGCTTTGTAGACAAAAGTCCTAACCACTGATTGGTCTCTCTAGCCCCTTCATTGGCCTTTTAAGGACTTAGATTGTTGATCTATATAACATGAGCATATATGCCCACCTCTCAGGGTTGATAAAAATATTGAGTGAGCCGAATGTGGTGGTGCATGCCTTTAATCCCAGAAGTAGGTGGATTGCCATAAATTTGAGGCCACCCTGAGACTACATAGAGAATTCCAGGTCAGCCTGAGTTAGAGTGAAACCCTACTTTGAAAAACAACAACAACATAAAGAAAAATCCAAAAAGAAATATTGAGTGAGCTGGGCATGGTGGTTCATGCCTTTAATCCCAGTACTCGGGAGGCAGAGGTAGTAGGATCGCCATAAGTTCAAGGCCACCCTGAGACTACATAGAGAATTCCAGGTCAGTCTGAGCTAAAGTGAGACCTTACCTCGAAAAATCAAAAAAATGAATAAATAAGTTGAGTGAGATAACCTTATCATTTCAACATCTAAGCAGTGTAAGATTATCAATCAAATATTTTGAAAAGACCATTTTTTCTCTAGGAAGTCTTTATAATGCACTATATATTTTATATTTATAGCACATCTTAGTTTTGGCCACTGTTTCCAGGGCCAGTGGCCACCTGTGTCTGTAGCCTAAAAAGAAGATTATGGGGATGATGGTTCTGGTGAAGCCGGTGATGGTGGTGACAATGGTGATGATGACAGTGCAGCAATGATGAAGATGGTGATGATGGTGGTGGCAATAATGATGGTGGGGGTGGTGATGAAGATGGTGACGGTTGTGATGGTGATGATGATGATGGTGAGGATGGTGGTGGTGGTGAGGTGTTTTTAATAAGTGCTGGTCTAAGGGTCACGTATCCACCACACCTAATTAACTGATTGACAAAGCATCATACTTAACCGATTATCTAATTCCCAGTTCACAGACAAGGGAGCGGCGGCAGCTAAGTTACTCAGCTCAAAGGCGTCATTTGCACACCAGTGTCACATCACAGTGGACCACTAGGGACTGATGGGAGCCACATGATGGTCTTCCTGACATGAGTCCAGCTGCCACTCTGCCAGGCCAGTGATGTGGCTTAGATTCCAGTGGGAAACTGAGACCAACAAAATACTCACAACTAGTCAGCTTTTGAAGAGACAAGTGTCAGAGCCTGAGAATATGTATGGGTTGACAGTGCTGTGTCCTTTAGACTTGGTAGTCAGAGAAGCCCCAAGGCTGAGAACCGGGGGTCGGAGGAAAGAACAGAGTTGAGGGAACAGCGTATGCAGCGGCCCGCGAGGTGCTTAGCTCATGGGGAATTACAAGGGCAAATGGCCAGAGCATTATGGGCGAGGAGGAAAGAGAAGGGGGAGCAGACAGATAGGCTGTGCCTATTTCAGCACGTCTATCAGGACCCCGGAGGGAGTTTGAACTTTGTTCTCTGGGTACTGGGAAGCTTGTGGTGGAGGTAGAAAGTGTGGGGCAAGATGACCTGGGAGACAACGCAGGCACAGACTCTGTCCTGTAAGCATCCCCCAGAGTCCTCCCTGGGCGCAGCAAGCCCGTGACGTCGGCCCTCACACGAATGAGCCACAGACCCGACAGCTGTTCGTCTGCAATGACCACAGCTTGGCCAGAGTTTTGTCTTTCTGCCAATAGATGAACTTCAGGTGCATGCTTTGTGTTCATGATTGTGACTGAAGAGAATGTATGCATTTATAAATAATATACCTTCAGCCCTTGGAAAAAAGTAATCTCACAACCCTGCTTCCCAAGGCAAACACCACCAAGAGTCAGTGATTTCTTTCAGAATGTCTACACACACACACACACACACACACACACACACACACACACACACCCCACATACCACACACATCACGCACAGATACACACACTACACACATCATACACACACATACCTCTACACACCCACGCACACACCACCCTCGTTTTGGATCTGTCCTGTCCTGGGTCCATGTGAGTTTTCTGCTTCAGTGACTATCTACATGTCAGCTCTCTCCCCATGCCAGTACTGTAACTCGACTCCAATCTCTTTTCACCTGCTGGGTGTTTTCCTAGTCTAATGGTGAAATCTTCCTGTGACACAGAGCATATACAAAAATGCCCCATTTTCAGCGGCTTTTCTGTCTGGGTAAAGAACAAAGCCGGTGGGGTGGGGGGGACTGTTTTGTCTGCAGAAGGCTTTTCCCCCAACCTGGAGAACAATGGCGGAGGAGGCAGCGGGGCGAGGAGGAGAAATGTCCTAATCTTGTTAGCCACGCTGGCTGCTGCGCACTGGGCAGCTCACCTCCACCCGGCCCCACTCCTCCTGGAAACCTTTGCTGAGGACTGTGTCGTTACCTCCTCTCTGGGCCTGGTCCTCTCCCGTAATTAGCCTGCCCATCTGGCCTTTGTGGTGGCCCTTCTCTGCATGCAGCCTGCCACCAGGACCCTGGGAAAAGCTACATTCTTTCAGCTTTGTGAACATTAAATCAAAATGCCACCTGCGTTTCTCAAGAAACCTTTTTTTTTTTTTTTTTTTGAACAAAGGAGTATCAGGGAAAATCAAACCATCCTGGCCCTGGCAAATACTTTCAGTCAGTCAGTAAATATTCCCAGGGATCACAGGCACATGTTTTTTTTTTTATTGCCTCTGTTATCTCATGAATACCAGAGACTGACTGTAAATTGGCACTTCAAATATTTGAGATTCGTGTGTCACAGAAGAATGATCTGGGAGGGGGTTAATCCTGTCATTTTTAGAGCTCCGCGCACATCTAACAGTCTCACATGCATATTGCGTGGATCAGCCAAAATTCTTAACTTCTGGTCAGTCTAGAAAAGTGGAGACAAGGGAGTTAAGATTACAAATATGATCTCAATCTTAAGCGATAGGACTCTGTGCGCCCCAAATGCTGTGTTTATAGAAGGACTGTTTGCACAGTGAAGAATGCAGTCAGGGATTGGGTGGGGATGGGGGGACCAAGTGCCCTGAGAAGAACAAAAATTGTAGAAAAACATGAAGAAAATAATTTGAGTGTATGTATCACGTCACTCCCTTAAATGAAAACACTTCCTTAAGGGTTTGGGGTGCAGCTCAGTGGCGGAGCACTTGTCTAGCATGCCCAAGGGGCTGGGGATGTGGTTCAGTGGGTAGAGTGCCTGCCTAGCACACATGAAGCATCGAGTTTGGTCCCTGGCATCACATAAAACTAGGTGATGGTGCCACATGCCTGTAATACTAAAATACTTGGGGGGGGGGCTGGAGAGATGGCTCAGTGGTTAAGGCACTTGCCTGCAAAGCCTAACGACCCAGGTTTGACTTCCCAGTACCCATGTAAAGCCAGATGCACAAAGTAGCACATGCATCTGGAGTTCATTTGCAGTGGCTGGAAGCCCTGGTGTATCCATTTTCTTCCCCCTCCTCCTTGCAAATAAATAAATATTAAAAAGTGAGCAAGGTGTGGTGGTGCATACCTTTAATCCCAGCACTTGAGAGGCTGAGGTAGGAGGATCACTGTGAGTTCAAGACCAGCCTGGGACTACAGAGAGAGTTCCAGGTCAGCCTGGGTAGAGTGAGACCCTACTTCAAAAGAAATGAACAAAGCAAAACAAAAAATAGGGCTGGAGATATGGCTTAGCAGTTAAGGCGCTTGCCTGCAAAGGCAAAGGACCCAGGTTCCATTCCCCAGGACCCACACAAGCCAGATGGACAAGGTGATGCATGCATCTGGAGTCTGTTTGCAGAGGCTTGAAGGCCCTGGGGGGCCCATTCTATCTGCTTATTTGTCTCTCTCTCTCTCTCTCTCTCTCTCTCTCTCAAATAGATAAATGAACAAAGATAAAAAAATATTTAAAAAATATTAAGGGCTGGAGAGATGGCTTAGTGGTTAAGGCACTTGCCTGTAAAGCCTAAGGACCCAGGTTCTACTCTTCAGATCCTACCTCAGCCAGACGCACAAAGGTGAGGCAAGCCAGGGTTGCACATACCCACTAGGTGGTGCAGTGTCTGCAGTTTGATTGCAGTGGCCAAGGCCCTAGTACACAAATTCTGTCTCTGTCTCTCTTGGTCTCTCTAAAATAAAAATAAAATAAAATAAAATGTTAAAAAGTGCATCCAGCAGGGTGTGGTGGTGCACACCTTTAATCCTAGCACTCAGGAGGCAGAGGTAGGAGGATCTCCATGAGTTCAAGGCCGTCCTGAGACTATACAGTGAATTCCAGGACAGCTTGAGCAAGAGTGAGACCCTACCTTGAAAAACAAAACAAAACAAAACAAAAAGTGCATTCATTCACAGCCACACATTTAAATAAATAAATAAATAAATAAATAAATAAATAAATAAAAACACCTGGGAAGTGGAGGCAGGAATAGGAGTTCAAGGTCATTATCAGCTACATAATGAATTGCGAGCTGGCCTTAGGCTAAAAAATAAAAATAAACAATGTGTCTCAAAAACAGCATTAGTAGCAAGTGCTTCCACACCCAACACCAAAAGGACCCAAGACTGCAAAATCCTATCAGTAGCGACTCCTGCTGCCACCACCCCTCAGCAATGCTCTGTAACAAGTGCCCCAGGGACAATCGGCTATATTTTACAGGTAAGACAACTGGGCCCGGAGAGGCTAAACAACCCAGCAGAAGGGCGTCCAGAGGCTGTGCCCTCGGGCTTGTCTCCTGGCCACCGTCCTCGGCACCACGCTGGCTCACCAGCCTTTCTCTGGTAGGGAGGGCCGGTGTCACAGTCCACTTGAGCTGTCAGGAAGGTGAAGAAAGAGTCAGTGTGACCTTTTCAGCTCATGTCAGTTCTCTGAGAAGGACAGGTTTGAATTCGATTTTTTTTTTTTACTCATATTTGCCACTTGTTCAGGCAGGGTGACAGGGACAGAGACGGGAAGGCTCTGAGCCCACAGGACGTGTTTTCTCTCCCCCAGGCCTCCCTCTCTTGCTGCAAGCAGAGAAACAATGTCTCTGCTCGAGCTGGGTTTATGTCCAAAACACAGAGAGGATTCTTCCCTGTCACCGGAGTGGGGCCTGCGCCAGGTGAGCGGCTTGACCTCGGGGATCCTCTGTGGCTATGATCGTTTGGAAGGAGCAGCTGGGCTTTGGGGGAGAAGGCAGAGGAGGTGCTGAGCAGAGGAGAGGGGAAACCACAGCTGGTTTTGCAAACGACCCCAAAGCCTTCTTGGCCTTGCCTTTGGGGACCAGACCCTGGCCCTGGGCAGCCAGGTGGCCTCAGCTGGGAAGGGTACAGATTTACAAGCTCGGCGTGCCATCATAGGCCATGGGCCAGAAGGAAGGTAGACGAGTGACATCGAGAGGGACCAGGATCTCCTGGTCCTCCGACACAGCCTCAGTATTCCTTCCACTCCTGTGTCAAGAGGAGCTCACTATCTGCTCCTGGGCTCTTTTTCCAGCGCTCACTGCGCGCTGTTGCGCCTGTGTCTTTGTGGGCCCGTGCCCTGAGCCCTGCTTTTCACGTAAAGAAGTGACGGCTCAGAGAGTTGCAGTGACTTGCCCAGAGTCACCCTGCTAGTAAGTGGCCGGACTAAGCCCAAAGGGGGCCTGACTGAAGAGTCAGCTTCCCCGTAGTTCCTTGGTGCCTTCCCCAAGCAAACCAAGATTGCCTCCTGGATGGGGGCGCACCACCCTGGGTCTGGAAGAGCCCGCCCCCGCCCCCTGCAACCCAGCGGGGAGCCTTGGGCCCCAGAATCCCAGAGTCCCAGCGGCCGATCGGGAGGCGTGGCCTCTGCCGGCGCGCCTCTTGCAGGAGGTGTGGAGAAAATTGCAGGGCACGTCAGATTTCAGCAAATCCAGATTAAAGCTAAGAAGATCAAGCTGAGCCGAGTAACAAAACCGGCGCTAATTAGGAGGCTCAGCGCGGCCACAACTCCCCTCCACTGGCCGGGGCGCCTTGCATCATCTGGGGCAGAGCCCCACCTTGCTTGTTTATACAGCAGAACAAAGTGGGCACCCCCTGGGGTTTTGCTAGAGGCCCCACCGCAGATCCCCAGGGCCCCCAGGATGGGGCACCCCACAGCCAGCCACATGGGCCTGCTCCTCCGCAGAGAGTGGTGGCAGCAGACCCTGTGAGCATGAGAGGGACAGGACCCTCTGGCACCTGCTGTGTGCCAGGGCTCTAAACCAGCTGGCATCTTGAAGCGGCAAACCGCCCAGAGTGTGCGCTCTGTTCTCACTTGTTAGCTGTCCTGATGTCACTTTGTTTTATAGGCAAGTGCTGCTTAGGAAGAAGGTGACCCAACCCAGGGTGCCGCAGCCCAGCCAACAGGACACCTCATCTCTCATAGGCACACATCTCCAGCCTCTCTGGCAGCCCTCTGCCTTTTATCCCTTGCTTTTAATTTTCCTCATCTCCCATCTGTAATTCAAGGGTGGATTTAACCTCCTCACTCCCAGGGGGAGGTAGAAAATATATATACACCAAATATATATTCCACCTCATATAGCATATAGGCTCTATATATATGAGATGTATATCTCTATATTATAAATGATTCTTTTTTCAAGCTTGTATCAGGAACATCATTTCATGTAATTAATTTTTTTTTTCACTTGCTATTCCTAGCAGATGTGTGTGTATAGCATTCCACTATGTGCTGGTAGTCTATAAGTCGGAGCACAGAGGTCCTCTTGTCGGAAGTGTAGATGGTTTAAATTTGGTCACCAACGTGGATAGACGGGTGGTGGCTATCCTTGTAGCTAACAATCTGTGTCCAAGTAAGTGAGATGACTTCTCAAAGTAAATTGCTTCAAGTGGAATTGCTAAGTCAAAAGTGTTGTAGACCAGTGAAGCTTTTTTTTTTTTTTTTTTTTTTTTTTTTTTGTGACCAAACTGCATCAGAACAGAGCAGTGTGTCCTCTTGCTCCCAGGGCACCTGACCTTCCTCATCCTCACCACCACTGGAGATGGTGGTGTCAATAGGATCCTGCTAATACCACCCCAGTGTTCCTTTCAGCACTTCCCCAGTGGCGAAGGAAATTCTATTTGAAACAAAATCACCTGAGAATGGTGGCTCAGGTCTGTAATCTCAGCACACAAGAAGTTGAGGCAGGAGAATTTCCATGAGTTCCAGGCCAGCCTTTGCTACTGAGACCTTGTCTCCAAAACCAAAACAAACTGGCCACATTTGGCAACTTGAAATATTTTCCCTATAGCAAGCACCACCAATGATACAGTTGTTCCCACATCTCTGAATTCCCCCACATTCACACACCTATTTTATCTACTTGCTGAATTAATTTTCCTGGCTTCCCAACTTGTCTTTATTCAATCATGCTCCTTTGTGCATAGATATCATAATAGCATGTGGAGATATCTAGGCTTTTTTTTTTTTTCAAGGTAGGATCTCACTCTAGCCCAGGCTGACCTGGAATTCACTATGTAGTCTCAGGGTGGCCTCAAACTACGTCGATCCTCCTACCTCTGCCTCCCGAGTGCTGGGATTAAAGGCGTACACCACCACACCTGGCTTTAGGCTTTTTTTTTTTTTTTTTCCAGTCACAGATATCTTGAAAAATATGACCATGTGGTACCTATAATCCCAATACTTGAGAAGCTAAACCAGGAGGATTTCATCAAGTCTGATACTACCTTAGACTACATAGTGATTTCCAGGCCAGTTTGTGCTACAGTGTAAGACCTTGTATCCAAAATAAGTTAATTAATTAATTAAAAATAAATAAAACCCCAGCTAGGAATGGTGGTGCACGCCTTTAATCCCAGCACTCGGGAGGTAGAGGTAGGAAGATTGACGTGAGTTCAAGGATTGAACTTGAGTTTGAGGCCACCCTGATACTACACAGCAAATTCCAGGTCAGCCTGGGCTAAAATGAGACCCTACCTCGAAAAACTAAAAATAAAGAAATAAATAAAAATAAAACCCCACATCCACCCTGATTTGTGCACATTGTGACTCACTGGCCTCAGGTTGGCATTGGGCCCCAAAATGCTGTCCTGTGTCTACACACTGAGACTCACCCACTCACTCTGCCATAACTCCTTCTGCATGTCCCACCCAGAGTCTAGAACTTTCCCATTCTGTTGAATCATTCCTTACATCTCTGAGCAATGGGAAGCCTGACTGAGGTGTGCAGATGTCTTGAAACTTTTGCCACGTGTAGCTGATTTGTGATCCCAACTTCCTGAACCCACTTTCACGGGTGCTGACAACTTAGAGAGGCAGCTGCTCCCTGGCATTCTCTTCCTCCTGATGCTTGGCACAAACAAGCAAATTGGGTTCTGTCACAGTTTCTTGAGACAGAGCATGGTGGCACAGGTTTTAGAGACTGTGGCAGGTATTCAAGAAATGCCTGTTGTGTGTGTTATATTTCCAAAGCCACCATTAAAATAGTATTCAGGGGCTGGGGCGATGGTTCAGCTGGTAAGAGAGAGTGCTTTCTGCAAACATAAGAGCTCAAGAAAGCCTGAGACCACCTGAGTTCGATTTCCCAGGACCCATGTACAGAGCTGGGCCTGGCCATGCATGCCTGCAGTCCTGTGAAGGAACAGAGACCAGAGAATTGCTGGGGCCTGTGAAAACCACAGCTGTGTGTTCAGAGAGAGACTCGGTCTCACAGAAATATGTGAGAGGGATTGAGATAGGACACCTGACAGTCTCTTCTTGCCTCTCTGAGCACATCTGTGCATGTGTACGTGCACGTGCATGCACAACGCACACACACACACACACACACACACACACACACACACACACACACCATTAACCATACTACACATGTAAAAGAAAAATAGGAACTGGAGAGGTGGCTTAGCACTTAAGGCACTTGCCTGCAAAGCCAAAGGACCCAGGTTCAATTCTCCAGGACCCACATAAGCCAGATGCACAAGATGGTGCATGCATCCAGGGCTTGTGTACAGCAGCTGAAGGCCCTGGTGCACCTATTTTTTTCTCTCTCCCCCCCCTCTCTCTCTCTCTGAAATAAATGCAAATTAAAAAAAACCAAAACAGTATTCAGCTATGTGAATAAACCAGTTACCTCCTTTATTCTACAATGGAGGAAGCCAGACCCCAGGTTAGTGAATGTCCTCTGGCAAGTTATTTCCTGTTTTGGAGTCTCGGGTTCTTGTGTGTAGGATGGAAGGGTTTAAACCACCCACACTGCCAGGCTGCTGTAAGGACCAAGGGGTGAAGTGTGAGAGACTGACTCAGTCCGGGAGGGCAGTCCTCCTGCCCAACCACTGCGGAGACTCAGAGCCAGTGACAGGACTCTCTGGAGTAAGGTACTGCTTCTCATTGATCTGAGGAGACATTCCTAGTCTGTGAATGTTTCTTTCCATCCAGGGCATTACAATATCAACGACTCCCTTGTGAAGCAGTCGCCAAAAATCCTAGTGTCCTGCTTCAAATCAAAAACTGACCGTGGATTGAAACTGACATCAACAGGCCCAGGACCTGGTTATTACAACCCAGACGTTAGCACCAAAGTTCTGAAAAAATCTCATGTCCCGTGAGTCCTGATTTTTTTTTTTTCTTTCCAGGTGATTCTGGGGAAGGTTCCTTATGGGGGCAGAATAGGGAAAGGATGTCACTTTGGCAGGACTTGGTCCAGGAGCCCTTGCTGCCATGTGGGAGGTGCTTAGTGAGTGGTTGGTGAATGCATGGTATTTATTGAGCAACTGCTGTATGCAGGAACTTAACAGCTCATTCAGTTTTCATGTCATGCTGTAAGGATCATTCTTACTTCATAGCGGAAGAAAGCAGGCTTCAGAGAGGCTGAAACTCACCGGAGTGCACACAGCTGATGTCCTCCACAGGGAACCAGATTTAGGAGTGTTCCCCCTAAAAGCTGACATTGCTCTGCGTCTATCATGTGAAGTCCCTTCAGGATTGGGAGGATACACAGACGCTCTCTGTGTTTTGTACCGATGGAGACCTGCGGGATTTGGACTCTAGCTGTGCTGTTTGCAAGCTCTGTGACCTTGGACAATGTACTAATCTCGCTGAGCTGCTATGCCTTATCCATAAGGCAAAATGGAGGCTAACTCATGCATCATAGGGTTGCTGTCAGAATTGAAAATGTGTTATGGGGACCTGGAGAGATGGCTCAGTGGTTAAGGTACTTGCCTGCAAAGACTAATGACCCTGGTTCAATCCCCAGTACCTGCATAAAGCCAGAGGTACATGAATCTGGAGTTCGTTTGCAGCAGCTAAAGGCCCTGGGTGTCAATTCATTCTCTCAATCTCTCTTCCTCTCTCTCCTTACAAATAACTAAATAAAAATGATTGTTTTGAAATGTGTTAGGCATATAATAGGTATAAATGGTGGCAATATTAACACAACTTTCTTTTTAAATTTTTTTTGTTTATTTTTATTATTTATTTGAGAGCAACAGACAGAGAGAGAAAGAGGCAGAGAAAGAATGAACACGCCAGGGCCTCCAGCCACTGCAAACAAACTCCAGATGCATGCGCCCCCTTGTGCAACTGGCTAACGTGGGTCCTGGGGAATCAAGCCTCGAACCTGGGTCCTTAGGCTTCCCAGGCAAGCACTTAACCAACCGCTAAGCCATCTCTCCAGCCCCAACACAACTTTCTTTCTTTTTTTTTTTTTCAAATTTTTATTAACATCTTCCATGATTATAAAAAATATCCCACCCTCCCTCCCCCCACTTTCCCCTTTGAAACTCCATTATCCATCATATCCCCTCCCCATCTCAATCAGTCTCTCTTTTATTTTGATGTCATGATCTTTTCCTCCTCTTATGATGGTCTTGTGTAGGTAGTGTCAGGCACTGTGAGGTCATGGATATCCAGACCATTTTGTGTCTGGGGGAGCACATTATAAGGAGTCCTACCCTTCCTTTGGCTCTTACACTCTTTTAAATCTATTTTTTAAATTATTTTTATTTATTTATTCGAAAGTGACAGAGAGATAGAGGCAGATAGAGACAGAGAGAACAGGCGTGCCAGGGCCTCCAGCCACTGCAAACGAACTCCAGACGCGTGCGCCCCCTTGTGCATCTGGCTAATGTGGGTCCTGGGGAATTGAGCCTCAAACCGGGGTCCTTAGGCTTCACAGGCACGCACTTAACCGCTAAGCCATCTCTCCAGCCCTTTTTAAAAAAATCTATTTTTAAAATTATTTTTATTTATTGGCTCTTACACTCTTTCCACCACCTCTTCTGCATTAGACCCCGAGCCTTGGAATGTGTGATAGAGATATTGCAGTATTGAGCACTGCAGTCACTTCTTTCCAGCACCATAGTGCCTTCTGAGTCATCCCAAGGTCACTGCCATCTGAAAAAGAGAAGATTCTCTACCAAAAGTGAGAGTAGCATTAATATAAGGGTATGAGCATTAAGAGAAGTGTTTACTGGGCAGTTTGATAAGCATAGTATAGGCATTTAGTCAAACAGCAGCAGACGTTACACCCCTAGGGCTCATGACTACCCCTGTTTTAAGTTTTCTGTATCAGGGATGTATTCCCTCCCATGGAACAGACTTCTAGTTCAATTAGAGGGCAGTTGGTTTCCACCATGACAGACATGCCACTATTGCACCTGTTGGCTCATTTGGCCTGGCTGGCCAGATATAAGGCTTGCAGTGTCCGCTGTTGAGTATCTTCACTGGTGATTTCTCTTTCTCCCATTGAATTGCATGCAGAATGGCTTCTACCAGCTTTCTTTCAGCTGGTCTACATGGAGGAGGTTATCAGCTCAGTTCCAGCAGGATTTCTCAGTGGCCTTGCAGCCCAAGTACCCCAAACAACTTTCAAAAGCAGAGATAGAGCCAGGTGTGGAGGCCAGCCTAGGTTACATACTGGGACTATGTGTAGTCAAAGAGGGGAAAAGTGGAGACATCTAGCCAGGTGTGGTGGTGCATACTTTTAATCTCAGCATTTGGAAGGCTGAGGTAGGAGGATTTCTGTGAATTAGAAGCCAGGCTGGGCTACAGGGTGAGTTCCAGGTAAAAAAAGAAAAAAGAAAAGAAAAACAAACACCCCCCCCCCCAAAAAAAAAACAAGAAGGAAAGTGGAACCATCTGAGCTCTTATGGAATTTATTTCTGCTTACTTATTTACTATGTGTGTGTCTATGGAGGCCAGAGCTTGACGTCAGCTATTTTCCTTAATTGCTCATCACTTCTTCTTCTTCTTTTTTTTTTTTTTTGCTGCTATTGCTGGCTTTTGTTTGTTTGTTTTGTTTTGAGGCAGGGTCTTACTCTATCCCAGGCTGACATGGAATTCACTATATAGTCTTAGAATGTCTTGAACTCACAGCAATCTTCTTACCTCTGCCTCCCAAGTGCTGGGATTAAAGGCATGTGCAACCACACCCAGCTCCCACCTTACTTAAAAAAATTTTTTAATGTTTATTTGCTTTGAGAGAGAGAGAAAGAAGCAGATAGAGGGAGAGGAATGGGTGCATCAGGGCCTTCAGTCACTGTAAATGAACACCTGATGCATGTGCCACATTGTACATCTGACTTATGTGGGTCCCAGGGAATTGAACCTGGGTCCTTTGGCTTTACAGGCAGGTGCCTTAACCCCTAAGCCATCTCTCCAGTCCTTATCTTACTTTTTTAAAAATTTTTATTTGTTTATTTGAGATAGACAGATACAGAGAGAAAGGCAGATAGAGGGAGAGAGAGAATGGGCGCGCCAGGGCTTCCAGCCTCTGCAAACGAACTCCAGACGTGTGCGCCCCCTTGTGCATCTGGATAACGTGGGACCTGGGGAGCTGAGCCTCGAACCGGGGTCTTTAGGCTTCACAGGCAAGCGCTTAACCACTAAGCCATCTCTCCAGCCCCCTTATCTTACTTTTGAGATAGGGTCTCTCACTGTATCTAGAGCTCACTGATTTGGCTAGACTAGCTAGCCAGCAATCCCCAGGGTTCCTCCTGTCTCTGCCTCCCTCGTGGGGTAATTATAGATACCTAGCTTTTGAAAAATATTTTATTTATTTATTTGAGAGAGAGAGAGAGAAGCGGATAGAAAGAAAGAGAGAGGGGGGAGAGGGAGAGAGAACAGGCACACCAGGACTTCTAGCCACTGCAAACAAACTCCAGATGCATGTGCCAACTTATGCATCTAGCTTTACATGGGTACTAGGGAGCCAAACCTGGGTCCTTAGGCTTTGCAGACAAGCACCTTAACTTCTAAGCCATGTCTCCAGCCTGGTACAAAGCTTTTATATGGGTTCTGGGGATCAGACTCAGTTCCTCACACTTTACTATGGAGCCATCTGCCCAGCCCCTGCATCACTGTTTTACATTTGCATTTATGAATGAGATGGATCTTGGAGATAGTTTGTACTCTTCCCAACTGGCACATAAAAACTGTATATTTATGGAGACCACATGATGTTTCAGCACATTACATAACGTTTAAACTGGGAGAAGAGTCTGTTTCTTTAAACATCTAGCTCTTCCTCTTGCCACAGCTGAGATCATTCTGTGTCCTTCCAATATAGCAGCAGGGCATAGGTTATAGCTTCTGTTTGGGATGGTGGCTCCAGCCCATAGCCAAGATCTGGAAGCTTCACTAGGGAAAAATGGTGAAATTAGACACGAGAGTGGAAAACCCCCAGTTTGGATCATTTCACCCACAGCAGTGTATCTTTCAGCTTTTGCTCAGGGTTGAAGGAACAGTATGAAACCATCTCACATTCTGATGCTTGTGTCTGTTGGTCACCAGGCCCTGTGGCTCTCTGGCTCTGAGCTGGAGCTATGGGGATACCTTGGTCAATGGGACATAGAATCTTCCACCAGTTTGCCTGGGAAAAGCCTCAAAGTAAGGCAAAGGAGGATACATCAGACACCGGCTTGGCTAGTGGCCATACACTTCCACAGGACAATGACTGGAGCATCTGACAGTCACTGGCTAACGTGATGCTCTGGGAATGAATAAAAAGTCCTGGGTCAGTACTCTAGAAAGCACTGACCATTGTCCTCTCCCAGATCATCAGAGTGTACCAGGTGTAGTAAAGGCTCTGAGAAGGCCTGCAGTAAAGAGTCCCATCTCAGCACCGTTCTGGGTCTTCATGTACCCATAAGTAAAGAGAGCATTTGCCCACTACTGACACTTCAGGACCCCTCATTTGCTTGCCCTGTCACTAAGGGGAGCTTGCAGGGAACAGCTTGGACCCACAGAGGAGATCCAAAGCAAACATTTCATAATGCATACGGAGGCCAGGCATGGTAGCTCACACCTGTAATTTCAGCACTCAGGAGGTCGAGGCAAGAGGATCAGGAGTTCAAGGCCAGTCATGGTGTGTTTGAGGTTAGCCAGAGTACAGAGTACAGGGAGAGTCAGGTAGGTGTGTGAGCTGTGCCTGGAGGCATTAGCCTACGTTGCCCACCCAAAACAGTGAAGATCAGAGAGGCAGCGACACAGTGATGTGACCATAGTGGCCAACAGGGCCGGGGACGGCCTCATCCTGTCTCTTGGGGAGACTGCGCAGGTAGTTAGGCAGCGTGTGGCACCTCCTGCCTCCCTCCCTCACCACCCAGCCACATAATTCTAGGTGAGACAGGTCACTTAGCTCCCCAGGGGGCCCAATCCCATCTTGTAGGGAAAAGAACACCTCCAAGGAACTGGGCTGTTCTCCTGTCAGAGTTTATGCAGGTTCCTGCACCCCCAAACTCTCTCTAGTGATCCCTGCAGGGTAGCCCATGCTGGGGGCTGGCTCTGGTGCCCCACGGGCCTCCATTGAAGCTGGTCCTGGGTGTTGCCGGGCGCAGCTGCCAGGCTGACTCAAGGCCAAGAGGGTTTGTCGGTTTCCAGGGTGTCTTTAGAAGTGAAGTGTCAGCTGAAGTTTCACTTCTCCGGGCCCTGGTGTCTGTCATGGGGGTGACTCAGGGAGGCAGGGCAAGGCAGGTTTGGGGCTTGGAGATCAGAATGGTTCCTTCTGATGTTGTGGAGTGGCGGAACACCCAGATTTCTTTCTGACCCTTCATCCACTTCCGGGAGCCTTTAAGCCTTTGGTTTTTGCACAGGCATGCTGTCTTGTGGCAGCCAGAGCCCAAGAATCAAGCCCCTTGGCCCCGTTCCAATTCAGGTAATTACACCCGGACCCACCTAAAAGCTCCCCTGGGATCGTCAATTAGCTATGGGATGCTTCTGCCCTGGCAGCTGGTTGTCATCTGTCACCCGCTGCTACCCTGCTGAACAGATACTGCATTCCACCCCAGAGGCAATTGGTCTGTCCTTTAATGTGAAGAGAAATTGCCCCTTTATCCCTCCCAACCATGGGAATCCCCCAGGCAGAGAACCTGTGCCTGGGAGTGTCTCAAGGGTCCCAGACACCTTCCTCAAGTGACCCGCTGAGTCTTCGAGGACATTCATTATCTTTGGGCCACAGGCAAACAGCTCAGGTTGGGAACTGCTAACTCTTAATCCCGCCATGGGGATTCAGAAGCTTTGATAGTTGTTTTTTTTCCATAGCTGAGCAATGAGGCTCATCAAAGGCCAGCCACACCACACTGCAGGCTGTCCTGGGTGTAAACACCTGACCTCTGTGGTTTGACAGCCCCATCTTACCACCAGAGACCAGCCCTGGGTGAAGGGATTCTGTCAGGTGGGGTTCAGGTATCTGGGTTCCATCACCCACTTTGCTAATGCCGCTCCGTGATAGGGGTTAGGGGCTTCAAGCTGAGGAAGACAGGATGGCCTCCCAGACAGAGAGGCAAGGAGACAGCATGGAAGTGTGTGCTCGGGGAAGAAGACCCGCAGGTCTGGACCAGGGCCTGGTTGCCTACACTGAGCTGTCGGCTCGCACACAAGTCACCTTGCTGCCGCTCCTCTGCTGAAAGTGGGATCTGAATCCACCCACCTCCAGTCCCATGCTCCTGTGGAGCCCCAAGGGGGAACATGCCAGGGTCAGGTGAAGGCCCCTGAAATGTGGGGTGTGCAGAATGAAACTGAGTCTTCAAGGATGGGGACGATCCTACCAGAAGGATAAGTGAGGGAGAAGGCGGAAAGCTGCCCAGCTACACGTGTCAGCCTATGGGTTCCAGGAAGGAAGGATGGGGTTGAGAGGCCATGAGCAGCTTCCCCCTAACTACGGCGGCTCTGTCACGGGGGTGGGGGAATGATCAGAACAAGAGAACCATCTGTGACCTTCCAACCAAGCATGAATCCCTCCTGTGGAGCAGGCCTCAAGTCCGGTCTGAGAGCAGTTGGTCATCCCATAGCAATTATGCCACTATTGCACTGGAGGGCTCATCTTGTCTGGCTGGCCCGTTGCCAGGGTGACTCTTGCATGAGAGCCCCTGTGTCTCTCTCCTGAGGTGCTCCTTTCTCCTTTGTGCTAAAGAAACACATGCTGAGGCTGCAGGGATCATGCTGACAGTACTTTCATTGAGCACCTACTATGTGCTGGCACTCTGGGGGGTACTTCTCTTTCATTTTGTCATGATTGCTCTATAAAACATGGGTTTTTTTGTAGTTGAATTCATATCGATTTATTTACTTATTTGAGAGTGAGTGACAGAGAGAGAGAGGCAGATAGGTAGATAGAGAATGGGCGCGCCAGGGCCTCCAGCCACCACAAAGGAACTCCAGACGCATGCACCCCCTTGTGCATCTGGCTAACGTGGGTCCTGGGGAATCAAACCTCGAACCGGGGTCCTTAGGCTTCACAGGCAAGCGCTCAACCGCTAAGCCATCTCTCCAGACCCATATTTTTTAGTTGGCAGTAACACTTTTAAATAGTTATTTGACAAGCAATCTGCTCACACAGCATTGATGCCCAAGCAAACCCCTCGCCTGGAAGGTGGGGGACGTGGCTTCTTTCCTTTCCCTCCTCCCCCAGATGTCCTTCTGTGCTGGTGCTTTGTCCTGGATGACCTTCCATGCTCTTCCAGCTCATGAATGCTTCTTGTGGTTTCACCTGGTCTGGAATTTTATGACTGTGGAGTTTTGTTTTAGCGTCAATGATGATATGGCTTATTACAAGATGGCTAATAGGTCTTTAATTATTTGTTCTTTAAAAACATCTCATGTTGTGTGTGAAAGTCAGAGGACAGCCCTCCGGCATTGTTGGAAGCAGTCTCACCACACTAGCTGGCCCATAAGCTTCCAGAATTCTCTTGCTTCAGCCTACTGTCTCACTACAGGAAGACTGGGATTAGAAACGGTGTCTGGTGGGCTGGAGAGATGGCTTAGTGGTTAAGCGCTTGCCTGTGAAGCCTAAGGACCCCGGTTCGAGGCTCGGTTCCCCAGGTCCCACGTTAGCCAGATGCACAAGGGGGGGCACGCGTCTGGAGTTCGTTTGCAGAGGCTGTAGGCCCTGGCGCGCCCATTCTCTCTCTCTCCCTCTATCTGTCTTTCTCTCTGTGTCTGTCACTCTCAAAGAAATTAATTAATTAATTAAAAAAAAAAGAAGTGGTGTCTGGTACTTATATAGGTTCTGGAGATTTGAACTCAGGTCCTCATGCCTGTGTGGCAAGCACTTTATCCATGGAGCTATCTCTACGAGTCTGTTAATTTAATTTTTCCCTGTCCTTATTGCCTACGTCTTTTTCTTCGTGTGTTTGTTTGTGGTTTTGCTTTTAAAATAGGGTGTCACTATTTAGCCTTGACTGGCTTGGGACTCCCTATGTAGCCCATGCTGACCTCAAACTTTAAATGATCTTCCTGCTTCTGTCTCCCCAGTGTGGGGATTTCAGACATGTACCAAAAGTGGGGGGTTTTGATCCTGGCTGCAGACCCTGGCATCCAGGTACAAAGAACTCAGGAAACTTGTCCCAAGTCTCAGCCAATCTGTGGCGTGATTAGAATTCAGATGCAGGTCTGTGTGACTTTGAAAGCTAGATCTCTTCGGCTATGATGCTTTTCCAAATTGCTGGGCACAGGAGACTTCCACTCCAATACCATACTCCTGCCAACTTGCTCTGTGACTTTGCATAACCTCTTTCTCTCTGGACACCAACCTCCTCAGCAAAACAAGGAAGTTAGATAGACATCGCTAGGCCCTGTGGCTTTCTGGGGTTAAGAAGATGGTGGTCAAGAGTAGTGGAGTTCCTTCCTCTGCTTTGGGGCTGTTCTGTATTCTCAGAACCTTCTTCCTCCTATCTTGAGAGGCTTCAGGAGAGCCTTTGGGTGTGGGGCAGCCCCTCCTCTGCATGGTGGACATTGTGCATGGTGCCCGATGCCCTGGACAAGCCCCACACACCCTGGCAACATGGTTTAACTGTGAAGCAAGAAGCCCCAACCGTCCTCTGGTCCAACTCCCTCAGTTTCAAGACTGGGAAACTGAGTTCCAGAACTGGTGAACAGGTTCAAACTCCAGTACTGGGTCTGCTCGGCGTTCATCTCTCAATACCAGATAGACTCCCTTTCCCAAAGGATGGAAGACAGCCTGAAAGCAGGTGCAATGTCAGCAGTGAGGGTCACGTGGAAGTCTCTGGACTTCCAATCCAGGGCCACTCACTCCTATACCTGCCTGAGCGGGAAGAAGTGACCAGGAATCTGCCATGTTAATAGTGGATTGGTAAAATATTTATAACAAAAAAAATGTTTGCTTTCTGGGGCTAGAGAGATGGCTTAGTGGTTAAGGTGCTTGCCTGTGAAGATGAAGGACCCCGGTTTGATTCCCCCGTACCCTCTGAAGCCAGATGCACAGGTGGTGCATGTGTCCTGGAGGCCTTGGCGTGCCTGTTCTATCTGCTTCTCTTTCCTTCTCTTTTTCTCTCTCTCTCAAAAAACAAACAAACAAAAAAAACAATTGTTTTAAAAAGAATACTGGATTGGACTCTAGAGATCTGCTAGTCATAAAATAGCAAAACTCAGCAATGTGGGATACCTCTTCCCCTCTGCTGGCCATGTAGACGTCACACGTGGCTCACCAGGTCTCTTCCATCAAGCCCACATGAGGCTTCAGTTCTCCGCAGAGCTACACAGCTAGGCATTGTCAAGCAACAAGAATCAGTCCATATGATCAGTGCTGCCTGCACTTCTGCATCAGCCTGGGGACAATGTAACAACCACGCATTCTTGCTATCCCGAGAGTCATCTTGTGTAACCGTGACTAGCTTGTGTGGTATGACTGTGGTGGCCATCATGCAGATGAGGAAACTGAGGTCTGGGGATCCTGCCCAGGTGTTCTGGTGGCATGTGAGTCTTGGTGCCATGCAGGCTGTGTCAAAAAAATCTGGCATCTCCCCAAGTAGGCATCCAACAGTAACGTCTCCCCATTGTGTCTTCTGCATAGGAAAGTCCAGCTCCTGAACTTCTCCGCCCAGCCCCTGCCTCTGCCCCCAAAGCCGCCCCTCCCAGGCCCTGGTCAGTACGACCTCGTGGACTACGAAGGTCCCCCCAAGCATTTCATCTCCAGCGCGTCATTTGTGTCCAACACCAAACGGTGGCCAGTGGTGACATCCCACGCATCCCTGCCTGGCCCAGGTCAGAAGATTGCTGTAAATGACTGTAAACTGAAGTCTTCCACAACTAACTGTCATTCCAAGGCCATCAAATACCAAACAGCCTATATGGGTGTGGGCTGATGTAGGAAGTCCTCAGCTCACAGGTTCAGAGTACACAAGTGTTTTGTTTCTCAAGGTACCAGGGCCCTTGAGCAACAAGCCAGGCCAGGGGTCCAAAACTGAGGACAAGAAAGGCCTAATAGGTTAAAAAAAAAAAAGGCTCTGGGCAGTCAGTGACTATACTTTCTGGGGTGTGGAAACAGCATTTTCTAGGGTAGGGCATAGCTTTTCTCAGAAAAGCTCTTGTTTTAAAATATTTAAGGTCTGGGGAGATAGCTCAGTGGGAGATGCCTTGCCTCAAAGCACAAGATCCTGAAGTTGACCCTCACATCCCATGTTAAATATCAGGAACTGTGGCACATGCTTGCCATACCAAAAGAGGGAAGGGGGAGACAGAAGGATCTCTGGAGGTCATGGGTCACATCTATTCTGGCCTAATCGGTGAGCTCCAGACCAGTGAGAGACCCTGTCTCAAAAAGGGTGGGTGACGTTCCTGAGGGCGACGTCCAAGGCTGTCCTCTGGCCTCTAAATGCACATACACACGTGTGCATACACTGTACATCCTTGTGCACCCCCTAACACACAAATGCACGTGTACACACAGACACACATTTAACCCAGTGGTCTAGACTGGCATTTTATAGACAGGGAGGGCTGGGCGAGTGGGTGGGGCAAGCTGTCCATAGCACTTAGGGTATTTGGGGCAGGGCAGAGGACCCAGGCAGGGATTCCCCCATACTTTGAAGGAGATTTAGGATTGTACAATGAAGCAGCTTTGTGAATCTCCCTTCCTTCTTACCCATGAGCTGACAGAGCACGCTCAATGCTTTTACGTCTCCCGGGAGCGAACACCCCAAGAGGCTTGCTCCACTCCATCTCCACACTTCCCACCTTACCCGCTACCACTCCTTGACAATGGCCAGAGCTGGTGGTATCAGGGACTGGCAGGTGCGCCAGTGCCCTGGAGGAAGAAGGCAGGGTTGAGGGACCACTCACAGGGACCACTGTGCTCAGTCACCTTCGCTCCACAGGGTGGGGACATCTCGGATGCTCGCTGACTGGCTGAGGCCTGGTACTTGTCCCTACGGGCGCCAGTCTGGCAGGGGACATTAACCGCCCCCTCCCCCACACAGACACACACTCGTAGGTCATCCGTCCATCAGGAAGGAGGAGGAGGTCAGGCTCCTCGCTTTGGCCTTGCACGTGTAGTGGCAATCAGACCAACAGGGCAGAGCTTTGACATGGGGTGAGCTGGCCAGGGCAGGAGAACACAGTGTGTCCGGAAAACTGAGTTCCAGGAGGCCTGGGGGCAGGCAGGGCTCCTTGTCTGATCTTGTTTGGCCTGGTCTTCTAGGATCTTTGTTGGGGTGTGAGGTACTTGAGAGGTTCTGGAAGTGTAGACACCAAAGCAGCGCCCTGAGGCAGGACCCCCAGGCCCAGACCCAAAAGACCTGACCTGCTGCTGTGGCCACCTTCACTAAAGTGTGGCCTTCCCTGAGGGTCTTCTGGGTGGACGCCCATGAGGACATCAACTTTGGTGGCCTCTAGCAGATGAAGGTCTGCCTGGACTGCCATGGAGTTCCCTGAGTTAGCTTCCTAAGAAGACACACACAGCACCCTCCCCAAACAAGGCAGTTTGAGAAAAGAGCTTCTGGTCCCCTAAGCCTCATCTGCTAATGTTCTGGAAGTTTCTAACTAAATCATAACAAAATCTCAACAAAGTGTACACCTTATAAGAGCATTGTTTTATTGGGTATGTTGATCTCACATTTTATTGACACCAATTTTGTAGAGTTCTAGTGAAGAAGTTAAAAAGAGTCAAAGAATGCCTGAAGCCATTGTTCAAGTCCAGTCTTAGTGAAGAGCCATGTAAGATGTGAGATCCTGGTGGTCGTCTTCCTCTTCTCACACTCTCTCTCTTTCTCTTTTCAGCCACATACAAGCCAGAGCTCCCAGGGAAGCAGTCCTTCCTCTACAATGAGGACAACAAATGGATCCCAGTTATGTAGAGATGCCACAAGAGCTCAGAGAGAAGCCAGCCAGCTCCCTGCTTCCCGCTCCCCGCTCCCAGGACGTCCATTAGAACATGTTTCCTTAGTCACTGTTCCAGGGTCACAGCACAGCTATTGCATTTGGAGCTGCCACCTGGAAATTGCCCACCCCTGCCCGCTCTGGCTTTCTTGAGCAGAAAGAAGGAGGTGACAGAGCCCTCTGGCTACCTGCCCTGTACCTGCTCAAGCTGGCTCGAATGACTGCCCTCCAAGAGCTGTGGGTTCCTGAGGCAGAACCCCCAATGTACTGACAAGACAGTGTGCGGCAGATTCCCTTTTAGAAGCTGGAGGTCAGCCAGGGCTCAAGAGCCCAGAGTGTGCCCACGCCTGGTCCATCCATCAGCTCTGACTTCCACAGCCCTCCGTGACTTCTAGAAGTCAGGAAAGCCCAGGGGCACCTGTGACGTTGACACAAGGGTATTGCCTGCTCCCAGCTACACCTTGGTACTGCATCTTCAGGAACAACATGGAAGCCAGTCACATGGTCACCTCTACAAGTCACCCACCTCCAGAGAGGCCGGCCCATTGTTTTATAGAGTGCATTGGACAGCAGGTGAGGCAGGAGCCTCCTGGAGCCACAGACCTGGAATCATAGTCCATAAGGAAGAGAGGTCCCCTGTGTCCTTTGCCTGAAGGTTGTCTTCCCCGACCATTCCACTGCTTGGTCTCCATCGTCTTCCAGCAGCCCCTCTCCAGCGTCACAGCAAGCCTTTCTCATCAAGCTGGACAAGTTCTTTAGCAGCTCTTGTCTGGCCTGTCAAATATTTTTTCCTTCTGCCAGAGGGAGAGGTTGCCAAGAACCAAGGAGAAATAACCATACATCCTCTCCTTCCTCAGATATCAGTGTGTCAGTCATTTTCCTAAATGGGAGTCTTGGGCTCCCCTTCGCCTCCACCAGTCCTCAACGCCCCCTCCCCACACATGCCGTCCAGGCCCCTCACTTCCGGTGGCCTCTCCCTGATGTTTTGGACTGCTGTGTCCTGGGCCTCCTATCACAGCTGGCAGATGATCGCCTCTCCCTCTTGGAGGAGTGGGCAAGAAAGGGGGAGGGAATGGAGAGTAACATTCAATTAAACTGAATTCTTGGTTCTTACAGAAGCTGGGCTATTTGTTTGTTTTGTGAACTTCAGATCCATGCAAAGCTAAGACTTTGGGAAGATGAGAGCTGGCCTAGTGTGCACTGGACAGTGGAGGCGCTTCTAACCCTGTGCCTCTGTCTGCTAGGGTCTTAGGCTTCTCCTCCAAGGGGAGAGCTGGCCTGGAATCAGGGCCCCAAGTTCTAACACTTCCAGGGCATGGAACAGGTCATATGGAAGTTGAGACCACAACCTTCTGGAAGTCATCCTGCATGGTCTCAGCTAATGGTTGCCAGAGCTGCAAGTTTTTTTTTTTTTTAAATTCTGGGAAATCTTTGCACCCAGAAATGTCCATGTGAGATGTGGACAACTATATTTCCAATTAAAAAAAAAAAGTGCCACTTAGGATAGAGGATACTCTCCTGTAGGCCATCACTTGTCTACCTTGGTGTTAGACGTTGTAGAAAACTACTCAAAACTAACACTTGAAGCTGGACTTGCTTGGCAAGACTCTGGACAATAGGGCTGAAGCAAAGTAACTCAGGACCAGGGAATTCCATTCCAGTCATGCGCCAAGCCAGATCCCCCGACCCAGGCTTCTCACACGGCTGGGCTAGAATCCCCTGGACCTGGATCCCCGTGGGCAGACACTGGTGGTAATGTGCAGGAACATGACATTAGGTCTCTTCAGTCTTGTCACAGGTCCTACCCAGTGAAGACTCTCTCCAGAAGGGAAACTCCAAATGGGTTAGGAAGTAGACTCCCTCCATGTAGGAGGGAAGTGCAGAGCTTCCCTCCTCAGTCAGAACTCACATTCTGATGTTGTGGTGAGGCCAAGGTCCTAAGCTCCGGTGGTCTGCCTTGAGGGTCCCCAGGCTGTTCCAGCTTTGTTGCGCTCAGAGGTTCCCCCATGCCCAGTTCAACATTAAGATCACCTGGAAGTGGTTCAGACCCCGTGCCTTAGTCATGCCCAGCTCCAACCTCAATAGTTCTGATGTATTGATCCTAGGCATCGCATCAGTGATTTTTCTCATTGCAGTGACAAAGTACTGAGCAACAAAAGTAACCTAAAGAAAAGCTTATCTTGTCTCCCAGCTTGAAAGGACAGTCCATCTTGGTGGGGAAGAGGCAGTGGGAGGGAGTGGCTTCAGCTGTGGTGGCAACAGTGTGAGTGGCTGGTCACGCTGCATCCCGCAGTCCAGAAACAGACAGATGAACCCTGGTATTCATGTGGCTTCCTCCTTTGTCCCTTTGTTTGTTGTGAGGCAAGCCCAACAGACTGGGCTTTTTTTTATGCTAGAGAGCAAGAGAGAGACAGAGCAAGAAAGAGAGAGAGAGAGATTGAGATTGGCATGCCGGGGCCTCCAACCACTATAATTGAACTCCAAATGCATGTGCTACCTTGTGTACATGTGTGACCTTGTGCTTGTGTCACTTTGTACGTCTGGCTTACATGGGATCTGGAGAGTTGAACATGGGTCCTTACGTTTCTCAGGCCAGCACCTTAATGGCTAAGGCATTTCTCCAACCATTTTGTCCCTTTTTAGTCATTTTAGGTCCTCAGCCCATGGGATAGTGTCACTCACATTCAGGGTAGGTCTTCCTCAATTAAACTACTCTAGTGTACTTCTTGTGGAGACAAAGTCAAATTTATCCCACGGTGGCCTCCAACTCACTACTTGGTGGTGCTGGGGATAGAACCTAAGGACTCATGTACAAAATAGGTGAGCCCTTTACCAACTGAGCGGACACTCTAGAAACACCCTCACAGACATGACCAGAATCTCCTAGGCGATTCAAAATCCAGTCATTGAAGGTTAGCCATCACAGGTGTCTTTATTAAAGTTCTTCTTTTTAAATATAAATTTATTTATTTATTTATTTATTTATTTATTTATTTATTTATTTGAGGTAGGGGGCAAATGAGACAGGCAGAGCGAGAGAGAGAGAGAGGGAGGGAGAGAGAAAGGGAGAGAGAGAGCGCACACCAGGGCCTCTAGCCACCGCAAGTGAACTCTAAATGCATGCGCCACCTTGTGCATGTATCTGGTTTATGTGGGTAGTACGGAATCAAACCCGGGTCCTTAGGCTTTGCAGGCAAGTGCCTTAACCATGGAGTAGTCTCTCCAGCCCCATAACGTCTTTTTTATTAACTCTCCTCTCATACCCTCTTCTCCTTTTTACCTCCTTTACCCTACTTAGAGCATTTCGCCATCAGCATTCTGTCCCTCTACTTATGTTACCTACCACACGCCCCCTGAAGCCGCCCTCTCCTCCCTCCCTCCTGGCCTCTTTCTAGTTTCTCAGCCTCTACTATGGACTCTTACTCCAACTCACATACAAATGCAAACATGCTGCATTTGGCTTCCTGAGCCCCCACAACTTTTTAAAGTATTGTTCAGAAAAACATAAGAAATGCAACTATGTAGAAACAAAGCTACTGGGCCTGAAGCCAGGGATGCTGCCCCCCCCCCACCCTATGCCTTTGAGGCCCAACTGGAAGCCGAGGCTCTGCACGTACAGCTGAGGCCAGTGAGGACACACCCTGTGCTGTACAGCCAGAGAAAAGGAGTAGATACACAAGCCACAGGAGGGAATGAGAAAGGCAGGGAGAAGAAGGAAGAAAAGGAGGAAATTACTTAGAGAAAGAGGGCTGGCAGAAGGCAGCTTGGGTTGTGATTTGTTTCTGGAGAACTAGAGCTTGGTTTGCAGTACTTGCCAGCCTCTGAGATGGGGACATTCCCACATGGCTGACTTCAGGGCACCAATATGAGGCTGCTGCCCACAGTGGAGAAGATGCTCAGTTGCTTTTGGGATCCAGTTTGAGCGGGATCCAGAGGAAGTGACAAGTTGGAGAATAGGGTCGGAACTGGCCCAAGACTCGGGTTGCCTAGGTCTCATCCCTGGGCTCTGTGAGACCCTCCTCCTGGCCATTCTGGTCCCTTCCGAGGCCTCTCTTTCAGCATCAAAAATCCTCATGCTAGCTGGCCTTGTGGACCCACGTGTAGATTTTATTCTCCTGCCAGGGTGGGCGCCTCTGCTCACCAGTGCCACAGACAACTCCAACCTTGAGTATGGGACAAGGCAGCCCTGGAACAGGGCCACACTGAAGAAAGAGAAATCCCTCCACCCTATCCAGAGGCTCCC